>NC_088921.1:3490000-3545000 GCF_038396675.1 Hydra vulgaris | reverse complement strand
AATTATACATTAATACTAAAATTTAATAAAACCATATAAAGTTTGAAAAAACTTTTAAAACAGTTTTATTTGTATACAATATGCTTTTTTGACAAGTGTGTGACCTAATCTATATCTATTAACTTTGCTTCACTTATTAATATTAGGTCCATTTTTTTTTTCTTAAATGATAGACATTTTTATTATATTATATTATTAAAAAAAATATTTAATACATTATTTTAATAAAAATATAATAATATATAACAATTACTGTATTTAACTAAGAACATTCTTTCAACTGTACTCTGTACTTAGTCATCTTTTTTTATCTTTAAATCTTTTTATTTATTTTTTCATTATTTTAATAAAAATATAATAATATATAACAATTACTGTATTTAACTAAGAACAAAAAAAAAAAAACTTTTTAAACTTTAACTCTTTAAAATATGGCAACAAAAAGAGACAACTCATTTTTAATACTATCAAGATTGGAGTTAAAACCACTTATTGAAGAGAAAAATCTATTCAATAGAATTTCTATTAACTTAAAAATACTTTTTTAGTTATCATACTTTGCATTTCATAAAACAATTTTTTTTTTAGTGTTAAATGATCAGTTAGCATTTTTTTTTATTAAAAAAAATTCAATAATTAAAAAAAAAAAAATCAAGGATAAATTTTTTGGACGTTATCAAATTTAAGAGCGCAAGAATTTTTTAAAACTATTAACATTAGCATGTAATTAAAACATTTGTTATTTGCAAGTTTTCATTTAAAAATGCAATAATTTTATTTAAAATTATTTTTTTAAAAGGAACACAAGTTTGTTAGTTTGAAAGTATTAAGTTTTTTTTGTTTTTATATAGTTCATTTATATAGCACTAAAACTAAGATTAAAAATTTAATAAAAAATAAAAATAAAAATTTTGATAGTCCAAAAAAAAACAATTGACTAATTTTCCACGCTGTATATATATAATACTTGGACTTTAGGAGGGTCGCCAGTAGGGCGACTTAAAGTAACTCGTTGGTTAATTTTGGTCACCCGCCAACTTTTTGAGTTGCCCACTGACTTTTTGAGTTGTCTGTCTCAATTTTTTATAGGAATTTTTGCATTAAGATTTCTCCCATACAGTCATTTTTCATTATAGGGCTAAGTGTAGACTAGAAATAATTTGCGTAAATAAAAGTAAACTATTGATAAAACACAATTTTCTACTTTCAGATAAAATTTAACAGATAAAAATTAGTAAAAGCACATGTCTATATATAGATGAGGAGGAGGGGGGGGGATGCCATTAGGTTTTTCATTTGAATTGACCGCTTATTTTATTAAAACAATATACTCTCTTTTTTACCAAAACAAAGTTGTAATTAAATTTAATTTTAAACTTAGCTAAAAAATAATTTTAAACCATGCTAGAAATTATATGAACTTATTTAACAAAAATTATTAATTGAATCTAAACTCGGTATTTGAAAAAAATTATATTTCCTTATAACTTATTTCTCGAAACAACCTTATACTTAACATAATTTTTTATTTATTTTTCACAATTTATTTATTTTAATTTTTACGCATTTAATTTAGCATTCTTAAAAAAGATTAGTAACTACTTATTGATAGATTTTAACAGAGACCAATAAGATATTTGTAAATATAATTTATGCTCTTAAATATATTATGTCAAAAGAATAGGCTTTATACAATATTTAATTAATTAGAAACAAAAAATCTATTTGTGAAAAGAATTCAGTTGAACTGAAGCACTTCTCCCTTTTTATAAGAAAAAAAAAGTTTTTAATTTCGTTTCACTTTTTTTCTCTCCATTATAGATTATCATAGAAATTATTCTATGATAATCTATAATGGAGAGACTTATATTTTGCGTATATACATTTAAAACAGTACATGTTATACATTGATGAATAACATGTACTGTTTTAAAAAAGAAACTTATTGTTTAACAATTTTCTAGCACTGATTTATATTATGAACTGACAACTTATTAAACAATCACATTATATCTATATAAAAAAAAAATAGATGCATTTAAATTTTGTTTATTACTTTGTTTATTTTACTATAACAAAATAATTGTTTGATCAATTGTCAAACTATTAGAGACTTATAAGAAGAGTTTTAGTTTTCAATTATTTTGTGAGTACAGCGTGCATTAGCATGTTAAACACACTATGATATAGATCATGCAGAACATGTAAAACACACTCTGCAACATAGTAATTTCTTTCAAATTGAAAAAAAAAAAAAAAAATATTGTTACAAATCTCGTATTGAGATAAATTTTGATTGGAAGAAGTAAGAGGCATGCGTTGCTGATAGTAAGTATGTAAATGACAAGCATTAACATCGCACATGTGCAATGAAGAAGCAGTAGGTATTGTTACCAATGAGGCATTTCTTTGGGCTATTGCTTGAGTTTTTATATAAGCAACAGCATCCATTACTTTTACAGATGATTGAACACTGAAAAAAAAAGGACGTCTCAGGGTTAGGTAGGTTTACCATACTGACCATAACTGACCCAAAATACAAAGTAATCAATTTATTATTCTTTGAATTAAACGTTTTATTAGAGACTTTAAAAGCCAAGAAATATAACCACAGGTTTTTTTCCTGTTGAAATGTTTTAAAGATCATTAAAATAGTTTAAATCTTCAAGATCAAGAATAGTCAAATCAATAGTGTCAAACATGCTTAAATCTGCTTAGACCCTTTTAGTTATGTCAAAACTCAAATAGGTACTACAAAAATACAAAACCTTATCTAGCTTATCTGATCAATGCATTTATTGTTAACATCTCTGGCTTTTCTGACCAATACATTTGTTAATGACATCAAAATAAGTAACAGTTTTTGATTTATTTAACATTTTAACTATTTTATTTTCAATTTTGTTGACTTAGAAAAAAAAATCTCTTTTTTGAAAACCTTAAAACCTATTAACTAATTATCTAATTTATATTTACCCAGGTCACTGATTCCCTGATAGTGTAATGCTGACATAATGCTTACATATTAATCATGCAAAAGATATTTGATTTTAAAGTGCATTAATTACTTTAAAAACCATCTTAAGTCAAAACAAATTTATTTTATTTAAACTTTATTAAATTTTAGCGTTACAATATTGTGTGGTGTAGTGGTTAATAAATTTCTTCATAGTACTTGTGCTCCGGGTTTAATTCCAACTGGAGTCTATTTTCGTTTTTATTTTTAAATAATTTTTTATTAATAAACTAATTGATGCCAATACATTAATAATAATAAATATTAGTATAATAAGACACGGTGGTTACTATATAGTTAAGTAATTCAGTTAATAACATAAATGTGCATAACATGTCTTGCTTTTAAAGAAAAACTCAGTTTATCAATTTTATCAAAAATTAAATATCTTCAGAGTTAATTTGTCCATTAAGTCACTGTTAATTTGTACAAATTATATAGAATTATAGTAGCGCAAAAAAAGTATGTATACTCCACTAACTCTATGGAAAAAGTTAACATTGTATTGACGTTAAATAAAATCATACGCTTTAATAGATTTATATTTCAAAGATATGTAACAAACTTTGAGTAATAATATAATCATTTTATTTTTCCATATGATTTTATGAATGTATGGCAAAATGAATATAAATTTTTATTTTACTTGATGGTTGTGTGGGAGTTTGAAAAAAACATTTTAAAAAAAAAAAAAAAAAATTTTGAAAAAGAGATTTTTTTCCTTGACTTATGGAAAAAAATTTGAAAATCCCTTACTTTTCCTTGATTTTCCTGACTAGAAAAAATTTCCCTGATTTTTCCCTGATTTTCAGTTGGCTGGCCACACTGTTAACGTTATCGTTAATGCTCTTACTCTCAAGTCCTTAATACAAGGGGAGAAGGAGGGGAGGGATAATTAAATTAATTTAGTTTAGATCTAATAAACAATATGGTTTGTGTGTGTGTGTGTGTGTGTGTGTGTGTGTGTGTGTGTGTGTGTGTGTGTGTGTGTGTGTGTGTGTGTGTGTGTGTGTGTGTGTGTGTGTGTGTGTGTGTAATAAAAGGGGAAGTGGGAAATTTTTTATGATACAGTATAAGTATTTTTATAAAAAAGTTTAGTTTATAAATCCGAACTAATACTTTTTACAAAATACACTTTAATTCAAAAAAACTTCTAGCGTGTCTTGCGGTCAAATGCATATTTTTGAACAGCTGTTTTAGCAAATAATTTCATTAGGATTTAATATGCTAAATCAAGATTTACCAGGTCGGCAATTTTTAAAGCCTGTTTACGCTGAAAGTTTTTGTTTTTATTGATGACTGAAAGAATTATTTTTTAATTTAAAGGTCGATTTTCACTGTTTTTTTTTTAGTTTTGAGATATGTTTTTGCTGACAACAATTAAAAATTAATAAAGGTGGGTGGGTGGGGGGATCTTAATAAGCTTGGGGTGGGTGGGAAAAATTTCAGAAAATTAATAAATGCCCCCCTCCTTTTTTTTAATTAGGGACTCGAGAGTAATATACTTTATAAAGAAATTCTTTATTGAAATTTTTTAATTTTTTGTTATTAACATTATTTTTAAGTCATTTAAATTTTTAATTTTAATTCTTTTTCACTTATCAATTAGGTATGCGTAATATATATAAGATTTATTTACCTTCACTGGCTTCACTTCACTTATCAAAATAATTATCTTTTACAAATGTAAAGGGTTGCTATAAACAGGCGCCACAGGCGCCCATGAACTTTCTAGTAAAATTATAATTATGATATTAAAATTTATTAATCTTAAAAAAGATTTAACGTTGTGAAAAGTAAAACTGAATTTAAAAATTTAAATACAAATTTATTAATATAAAACAAAACAGAAATCAGCAAATAAAATCAAATCAACAAAATTGTTTATTATATCAACAAAATTGTGTATTATTATTATATGCTTATGTATATCCATTATTTATATTGTTTATAATATCCATTATTGTATAATATATTCATTATAGTTATTTGAAACTAAGTATTAATAAAAAAATTATTTCAATAGAAAAAAAAAAAAGATAAAGTATATAATAAAGTGATCTTGTAAATGTATCCATGGCAAAAAAACATGTAAAAAAAAAACATTTAAAAAAACAATTTTTGAGTAAAAATTTTAATTAGCTAAAGTTTTGTACTGTTCTATGCAAAAAAGGATGTTTCCCTTATATACAAAATTCTATAAAATGTAAAATACCTGTAAACTTGTAACATTGTTTAGTAATACTTTAAAAGTCTTGTTTTAGTTTCTATATTCATTAATAATTTATTTAACTATATAATGTCAAAAATGTCCCAATGTTTTCAAAAAAGCAGTGCTGCATCAAGCACTTCTATGCTGAAGAGACTCGGTGAATCCGGTTGACTATTTATGTTGTTTGGCTAATGCCTTTATGCTTTTCCAGTAAGAAAGCTCTAGAAATTATTTGTGAATGATGTGTTTACAGTTTTGGATGGTAAAGCATTCCAATCATTTTCGACTGTTTATGAAATAATTGAATCCATCAGCACATTTTGACACATTTTTAAAACGTTTTCTAGGTAAAGGTTGTGGGCGCATAGATTGTAGTGTGAAGTAACAGACTCTTTTATTGTTAGAGTGAAAAAGTCTTTTTAACTTTTTTAAAACCATGTATTATTTTAAAATGTATATTTTTTGACCAGTCTTCTGCTTTGTTGACGTCTATTTGCAAGAAAGCACCATCTTGGCTTGATTTGATAACTGAACCTTGTGATACCTCGCTTGTAACACTCATCCATTCAGATTCATGGATTCATTCAGATTCATGGAAATCAATTTCCACTTGCTGTTATATATTGGTGAGGGATTGTTTGATTCAAGTGATTAATGCTTTGAGTTTAAACAGGAGTTGACAGTATGATACCTTATCAAAGCCATTACTAAAGTCAATGAAAATTACATCAATAAGGTTACCTTAGTGAACAACTTTAGTTAAGATATATCTCACTTTAAGTAGATTTGTGACGCAGCCTTTTTTGTTAATGAAACCATGTTGCTCTTTGATGATAAGGCTGTTTACTTACGAAAACAGCCCTAACACCAAAGAGTTTGCAGAATTTCAAAATTTGATTGTGTATGATGCTCTTGAGGACTTTGCAGGGTAGGGATGTATGTAAATCAGGACGGTACTTCGATATTTTTGTTCTGGACCCTTTCTTTAAGATAGAACATGTTTGATTTTCTCCAGAGGTCTGGAACAATGCTTTTTTTAAACAATTTATGGTAAACTAGTTTAAGAGGTGTAGTGGTTGCAGGTAGGTTGTATAAGGCAGTTGTGCATAATCTTAGAACTCTTAGATATTGTATTTTTTGTATTTTTCAAATAAAACTAATTTAAGTACTATATAAATTCAATATAAAAAAAAGATTTAAGAGATTTAAAAATTATCCAAAAATTTATTAAAAAAATATATAAAAAATAAAGTTATAATTTTGGAGTAAAAAATAAAACCAAGAAATTTGATAAGCTTTTATTTTTGCATTTTTTGTTTCATAAAAGTAGAAATGTTTTTAAAAATTACATTAAGAAATGTTTTTAAAAATTACATTTTTTATTTTAGCATTACTGTTAAAATGAAAAATGTAATTTTACTTTTATAAAATATTTCTTTAAAAATAAAAAGTGACTTTAAAACTTAAAGCTTTTAAAGCTAAACTGAAATACTGCATTTTATGCAGTACTTCAGTTTAGCTGCAGTGAATGCATGCATTCATTAACCAAACTAGATGTTTTTATAACAAAATAGGCTTATAAGAAGAAGTTTTATTAACATTAAAAATAATTAACTCAAAACTTATCTTCTAACATTATGAAATAAACACAATTTGTCTGAGAAACTTGTAGAAACTTTTAAATCCAAAATAAAAATCTGATTTTTTATAGCTTATTTATATATGATTTTAACTTAAAACACAATACTATCTTAAAGATTTTAGTTGAAATATATACCGTAATGCACTTTAGCTTTTCTTTGAAAACTCAACAAAAAAGTTCATTTAATTTAATTAAAATCCATTTAATTCATCATTGCCAACCCAAAAGTGTTTAAGATTGGCAAAAAATTGCCAACCTAGTTTCTATGCTTTATGGTAAGACCTTTGTATCCATTTTTTTTGCCGACCTGATGCCTCAATCTTTTAGAGGTTGGCAAATTATTGCCGACCTCATTTTTCCTGATTCCGAGGGATGATCATGTAGAGATAATTTATAGTAGAGATGTACATGCAGAGATAATTGAACCCTGATAAGTTATTACTGTATGTTAATGAATCATATTTTGTTTCTTCAAATTATTTAAGCCTTTACAATAAACAAATTTGCTTTGAAGAAGAGCCTCATGTCAATAACTTACTCTTGAATATTAAAAAGAATTACCCTATATAAAACTGATAACATGACATTGATAATGAAAACGAGTAATAAGTAAATTTCACATTTTACAATAAAAATACTTACATTTTGCAATAACAATACTTACATTTTGCAATAATAGAATTGTGTCAAATGAGTAAATGTAAAAAATGGATGACGCAAAACTTCAGCAGGTTTTATTCTTTTAGCAGGATCTAATTCAAGCATTTTCTTCAAAAGATCCACAAAAACAGATCTAAAACATTTTTAAAATAAATTTTGTATATTTATACAATTATAATTTTTAATTTAATTTCATTTGTTTATAACTTTAATTTAAATTTTTGCTTAATGCACACATGCCTACTCACATATATTGAAAGTTTAATACACACTCACTCGTATTTGAAGATTAAAAGTGAGAGATTTACACAAGTCATTACCTTAAATTAAAGAAAGTGATTGTTTCTAACAATGGAGTTTTCTGCAATGACTCACTAAATGGATTATTTTATAAAAAACATCTTACCTATCAACTCTTTCAGCAGTACTTTCACTATGACTTAAGCTTGATGGAAAATTTTTCTATAAAAATTAAAAATTTACCACACAGTTTTAACATAGATCAAATAAAAATAAATTTTAAATTGCAAAAGAAAGAATATTAAAAAAGTATTACTTAGATAAGGGCTACCTAAAGTCAGGGTGAGACAAGGTTTACTAAAACATGGGTTAGCAAAATTATAAGAATGAGATTTAACTATCTTTAAAATCAACAAACAAAAATTGCTTTTAATGAAGGAATAACTTTTTTTTTTTGTGTGGTGAGTAACATCTTAATGTGCATTGAACATATGGTTAAAATAAAAATTTTAAAATATTTTGCACTAAAGGAAATAACTTGTACATATTTTCACCCATTAAAAGCAATTGAGTGCTTCCCTGAAGTTTTGAGAAATGCCTGCAGTCGCTATTAAGTGTTGAGCGACCGATTCCATTGTAAAGCTAATGACCTCAGACTAATGCAGTCGTTTTACAGTCGCTTTACAAGTTAACAGTTTTTGAACATTAATTAGTTTTTTATTTGAATGCTGTGTGATTTATAATTTAACTTGTACTTAACAAGACTGATATAAGAACATATGTATATCACTTAATTAAATCTTTTTATGATGTTTTGGTTTTATGATTTTTAATAACATTGTTTTGCAATTATTCATGATTTTATGTCAATATTATTTTTATGTACTTTAACTTTAAAAAAAAATTTTTTTTTACATAAATGAAATAGTAATAAAATTTAACTCGTGTCATTGAGTAGGAGCTAATTTTGGCTGGAGTCGGAGTCGGAAAAATTATACCAACTCTGACTCCAGCTTTCATAAAAGTTTCATAACTTTCATATGAATTTTATATATGTTAGTCATTAAAATATTTTATGTTCTGTCAGTCTAAAGCTTAAGTATCAAACTTTAGCTCTCAAATTGTTACAAAACTTTAAGTCCCAGCTTGCTCTGATTGCTGTAGGATATTCAGACATAACCAGAATAGTAGTAATAGTTTGCAACAACTGTAGTTTGATATGTTAATTTAAGACCTTTAAAACAGTTATAAGCAACAGGGTGTTTTGCTGCTTATCACAGAGAATCATAAATCATCTCCCCTGTGCTCTTTTAGCCTCCGGATCATGTAGGACACTATAAAGAAGTGCTGCTTTTTATGGTTGTGAATTTAGCACATGTACTCAGCTATAAACTCTGTAGATGTGCAAAAAGTGCAGCTATTACGTTTAGACACCAAAGGAGTTATTTATCAAACTTCTGTAAAGTAGAAGTAGCCCAGTTACCCCAGGCAACTAGATTCCAGCTTTCATTTCACTTCACAGCTTATTAGGAAAATGAAATGTGTAATCTGATTGGTTGCTAGGGGCAACCAAATCAATTGAGTATGGAGCGGCTAGTTAAACATAGGGGCAAGTTGGGCAACTAAAATATCTCACAAACTACGCATCAAATGAAGAAACATCTAATGGACAAAAGATAGGTATATACAATGGTAATATAATGCGCATCAAATGGTTGTTGGACAGCGTTCAAGTGAGATGCGCGAGCACCTTTTCGATTTCGGACCAAAAAAATATTTTTACTATATTTTTCTTAGATGCCTAAAAAACCATTTGTATCACAACACTTAAGTGTTTATACATTAACCTTTTATTTGACTTTTGATTATACTTTGCTAAACATTTTTAGGTAAACATTTTAAGGTCTATACGCTCTTTTAAATTATTCATTCTTAAATACTCAAAACAATTTAAGATGTCGTTAATTCTTTTTTTTTTTGAAATATATTACGGTTTAATACGATTTAAAAATATTTAATTTTTGCTTCTTCCAAAAATATTTGTACTTAAATATTACTTAGTCAATAAAATATATAAATTAAAAATCAAAAATTTAAATAAAAATGTTATTTAGTTTTGAATTGCGTGTTACTTGTTTGCTATGTTTATTAAAGCGCAACTTTATGTATTTAATAAAAAAGTGCAAAATTATTGACAATTATGCAACAATTGTAAGAACATACTGGGTTCAGAGAAACAGATATATTTGAAATGGAGGAACACAGTATAGAGACAGAGGAGCAAACTGAAATTGTTTCAGATGAACAGCAACATGGCAGTTTAGATGATCTTGTTGAAACCATGTCAATACATTTTCGCATTCATCACATGCGCTGCGCTGTGCATACCCTACAGCTGGCTATTGTCTTGTATTGGGATGGTCTGCAAGAAGGACATGCTGCTACACTAATTGAAAAGTTGAGAAAATTAGCTAGTGTTGCCAGAACCCCTAAACTTGACTCGATTTTAAAGAGACACGCTGGTAAAGGGGCAATTATTGATCAAGCCACACGATGGGGAAGTACCTACTTAATGATGCAACGCTTGGTTGAACTGAAACCCTTTCTTGTAGACATGGCTAGTCATCAATTGATGCTACATGAAAGCCAACAAAACAGCTGAAAGAGCTTAAAGAATTGCTACAACATCCCTTTGCAGCGACTAAAAAATTGCAAGAAGAGGACTTAACTCCAGGTATTTTTCTTTAAGAGTGGAAAAAACTTGATGTTTTGCTTGTCCCAAAAAGAAGCATTATTTGCAAGTGGCATTGCTGCTTCAATGAAACAGAGAGAAAATACTATTAAAAAATAAGATTCTTTTGGCAGCTGTTTATGTAGACCCAATGCATCGGATACTTCTTGATGATCAACAACTGACTAAAGGAAAAGAAGCTCTGTTTGAAATAGCAGTAAGAATGAACAAATTGCAGAACTGTCAGGAACAAGAGGAATTGGGTCATACTGCCACATCTTCAACATCATCTACTGATGAAGAACTTGATTTTGAGAAATATTTGGACCATAAAGACTGTGCAAAGTGTTACCGCATGGAAAAAGAGTCATCCTTATCAGAGAACACTGCCAGTAAATTTCAGCACAGTTTTTCATGTGCATTAAAAGTAGTGGAATAGTTTGAGCATTCATCAAAAGTAACAATACTGCAAGCAATTTATATGTATCCTGAAATGGTCAGAGAAGTTGCCCGAGTGGTTACTGCTTTGCCACCAACTCAAGTTAGTGTGTAGAGGTTGTTCTCTGCGCTAAAAATAATATCAGATTTGAGGAAAACCATGAAGGAGGATCTGATGGAGGCAATAATTTTTCTGAGGACCAATTCATAACTTTATTAGTGACTGCATAAGAATTTATTGTATATCTATTTACAAAAGTTCAGAAAATTTATTTGTTCAAAAGTTGTTTTCTAATAAATATTTTTTAAAGCACTAAGTGGTCGGATTAATTATATCACGGTGATGAAATAGGTAATCTTAACATTTCAACACGGTAAATTTGTTGTTACAAATTGATGACTTATTGAATTTTAAGATTAAAGTTCTAGGAATAATTTATGTAAAATGGTATGGCATTGTCTCTGTGTGAAAAGATGTCTTCAATAGTGAACCTTGAAGTTGAGTGTATTTTTTGGATTATTTTTATTTTTAATACACATTAACATTTAGCCTATCAGCTTTACAAATATTAAAAAACATTGAGATTAAACATTAAAACTCAGAGTTAATTGTTAATTTAAATCTTTAAAAAAATATTTTTAAAAATTTGCATAAGCTTAATGCCATATAATATTGTTAGTACTTGCTGCTTGTCCACTAATAATATTTGTTGCTTGTCCACCAATAATATTTGCTGCTTGTCCACCAATAATATTTGGACATTAAAGTCCAAATAATCAAAATCTGTTTTGTTGGTTTTCATGTATTTTATAGTTATGCAAAAAAAATTAAAAAATAAATAATAAGTTAATAGTCTCAGTCATTAATAGCCATTAATAAATTACTAAAAATTATTATTATAAATTTTTAAAATATATAAATAATTAATAAATTATTATTAGTTATTAATAAATTAAAAAAACAAAAACAAGTTAGTTAAGAAAAACTGTTGAAAAAGTTGAAATCTTTCCTACTTTATAAACTATTAAAAAAAATGCCAATATAATATCATCAAGCTGAATAAATATGTATCTTCTACTACTTTCCTCTTTTCTTAATCTTCCTGAATCATGTTCATACTCATCAGATCTCTAGAAAAAAAAATAGCAAAGTTGACAAAAATGCAAAAAAAAAGTATTGCAGAGCTGGTTTTTAAAAGAAAAGTTAACAAAATGAAAAATAAATAACAGTGCCGGAAATAATCATTTAAAGGTTGCCATCAAAACTGATCATTTGAAATGAAATATATTGAAAAGTAGACAATCAAATTTTTTCCAGACAATCAAATTTAATTTATAAAAATTGTACAATATGCAAAAACTGTACAATATATATTTTTATATTTTGCTTTTAACTCTTAATAAATCTTTTTACTCTCCGTACAGCAGTTTAAGCATATTATTTTGAATCGCCCAAAACAAACTATGAGCTCCTAATATAACCCTGATGTTTTGATGAATAAAAAAAAAAGTATGGAAAGCTAATAATTCTTCTTAAATAATTTCATATTATATGAAATAATTGTCTGTTATATGTTGTCTGTCATATTATCATATTATATATATATATATATATATATATATATATATATATATATATATATATATATATATATATATATATATATATATATATATACATATATATATACATATATATATATATATATATATATATATATATATATATATATATATATATATATATATATATATATATATATATATATATATATATATATATACACAAATCCAAATTGGCATTCTGCAATGCCTATGAAAAAGTCTATATGTCTTTGCTTTATTTTGGATTACAACTGCCAACCTGAATCTCTAAAAGTGTTGGCACCCACAAATAAATATGTAAATATATATTGTTTATTAAATATGAGTTCATAATTTATTTATTGTAAGCATTTGTTTTTAAAGTTAAACGAGTGTTGTTAAAAAAAAAAGTTTCATTCACTTTTTCTCAAACTAATTCATAACATAGCAAGGTCATTAATTCGTTCAAAAGTTATTAAAAAATTTTTCTGTCTGGTAATATTAATGTTAGGGTTAATATTGCTTAAGATCAGAATGTTTAACATGAAAGTTTAATATTGGCATAGTTGAGTTATGATAAACACATGTGGAAAAGAAATATCTAAAATATATATTATTTAAGAAACATTAAACTTTTTTAAATTTAAAACAAGTTAAGAATTGTTATTCTGAAAAAGTTGTATCCTATAAAGATATGTAAAACTATAGAACAATATATATATATATATATATATATATATATATATATATATATATATATATATATATATATATATATATATATATATATATATATATATATATATATATATATATATATATATATATATACATATATATATATATATATTTAGGGTGTAAACTAGCCATGTGGGGCTCCGTCAAACGGGGTATTCCCAAATGCTCATAAAATTAAATTCCCAATTTAAAAGTGAAAAAATCCCATTCTCTAAATAAAGTTTGCCTAATTAAAGTTTAATAATAATTCTAAAAATTATTGAAAATTAATTATCATTAAAAATTTATAGAAAAATAACATAATAAATTATGATTTATTTAAAACTTGAAATAAAATTGCCGTTAGTGGTGTAACTATGCGCTTGCATAACTGCAAAAATGTTTCTTGGAAAAAAGCTTTTTGAGAATGAGATTTTCTGAAAATCTCTAAAATTGCTCAGAAAAAAAATCCATTTCTCATATCGCCCTGTTTGGCTGAAAAGTTAAATATGTTAAATAAATGTTTTTTGATTATAACAAACTGGTTCTAAAAATTTATTTAATGAGGAAAATAGATTACTTTACTTTAATGGTTGCTTATATTTAATACGTAAATTAAATACTTTTGATAACAAGAATTTTTTTTTTATTACAACAAACTGGTACTAGAAATTTAATAAACAAGAAAACTAGATTCACTGCTTGCTCAAATTTATAACGTAAAAGTAAATTTTAATGTTCCAATGAACCATAGTCATAGTAACAAATTATGACTATGCATGAAAAAATAATTATTGGTATTCTTCGTTGCCATGTTAGGGTGCAATCGCTTTCAATCTTTTGTAATTATTTTGTAATAAAATGACATTAGCTGTTGTTTTTGGTGAGACTTTGTAATAGTAACTTTATTTCACTATGCGAATTATGTATAAAGAAAGTTAATATTAATTATAAAATTGAACTCACAATAAATATAAAATATGAAATTTACAGGCTTGTGTTTACTGTTCTAAATCTTTTTAATTTTGTATTTTTAAAACATTTCTCATGATGACACAATTTATTACGTGAAAGCTAAGGGTTTGTCAAACAGAATTTAGATAATAATTAGAAGTAAAAAATTGCTATATTACTTTAAAAATTGCCCTTTAATGCCCACCAGTGAAAAAAAAATATATTCAAAACAATACTCTTAACATGAAAATGGCAACGATATATTAAAATTAAAAGTAATCAAATATATTATTCTTAATAATAATTAATACACACTGACAATTTTATAATATAAAAATATATAATTCCTAATATATCTTTAGAGATGAGAGCTTAATTTGTGTTGTCCTTGTGAAACCACATTTAATTTTGTATCGATTTCATATTCATCTTCAATAAATATTACAGACGGCTTTTTGTTTTACTTTTGCTGTACAATCAATGTATGCAGCGCTAAAGTGGAGTAGAAGAAGAAAGAATATAAGAAAAGGACCTCACACATTCCTGGTACACATTTTAATCTCAGGGGAGGTGTATTTGGGAAATTTTTTGACACAGTCCCAATTTCGTCAAAACGTTGTATCAAATTTATTTCTAATTAGCACTCTGAAATATATATCTATATATCTATATATATATATATATATATATATATATATATATATATATATATATATATATATATATATATATATATATATATATATATATATATGTATATATATATATGTATATATATATATGTATGTATATATATATATGTATATATATATATATATATATATATATATATATATATATATATATATATATATATGTATATATATATATATGTATGTATATATATATATGTATATATATATATATATATGTATATATATATATATATGTTTATATATATATATGTATATATATATATATATATATATATATATATATATATATATATATATAAGGGTGTCCCAAAAAACAACATTTTTTAAAAATGTATGCTACCACCCCCTTAATGTGTTTTATATGATAAAAAAGCACTGGTTTTTAAAAAATTTTGAATTAAAAATCTTAATATATTGTTTTTTAATGGATTTTTTATACAATTATCATTATTGAAACTTTCATATGATAACGCTTCATTCGAGATGTTACATTATACACTTAAAGAATTTTTTTTTTATAATTTTAGGAACTTGTTATATGTTCAAAGGTCTTGGTGGGATCCCTAAAAATATTTTTAATTCAAAAATTTTTTAAAACCAGTGTTTTTTTATCATATAGAAGACATTAAGAGGTTGGCAGTATTTATTTTAAAAAGATATTGTTTTTTGGGACACCTTAATTTATATATAGAACATATATAACTATATTTACAAACTAAATTAAATAATATTTATAGACCTTGTTTAGCAGAGAAAAGATTAAAATAACCATCCTATATATAAAAACATACAGGGGCTTGTTGAAGTACAAAAGAGAATAGATGGTTAAAGAATGACAAGCACAATTAAGAGGCACCCTTAGCAAATATTAACAGTAATTACAATGCTTCTATGAGAGGTAATGAATAATAATTTAAAATGTAAAATAGAGGACTAAATAAAATTTGTCAGATCAGGTTATCCTGCTTCTGGTAACATGTAACCCAGTACAATCTGCTTCGTGTCCTGCTGCCTTGTAGGATACACCTTTTTAGGCAAAGGCTAGGAGATGCCAACTCCGACTTAAAACACCCCCTGCCTTGGGGCTCTTGGTTGAGTAAAGGCTAGAGATGGTGTCTTGATAAAAATACTCATCTTGGGCAGATGTTAAATGCACCCGGCTACTGTCTTGTAGAAGGCCTCCTAGGCGAAGACTTAAGGGGTAAACAGATTCTATCTGTTGACCAGCCTCGCACCCCTTCTTCATCTATTAGGCTGGCGCAGATGTATTTTTAATACATTGTTTCCAGTTAAGGATGTTGAATGCTCGATCTTCTTGACTCAATTCATGGGTTTTACTTGCGCCTCTGTTTTTATGACTAGGCAACTCATTCTATTATCTCCTAATGAGGGTACAGCTCTAAAACTCTGTTTTATGGTTCTGAGGCTGGCTGGTAGTCAGGTTTCCCAAACTCAGCGGTAGCTCTCAGAGAGGCTGATTCCATCAACAGCTGAAAAATACCAAAATATTAACAGTGCTATGTTGCGCATGGATGGTGTCCCTGTTTGTACTTTTGGTGTGCATTGCGGAGGCCACATTTGGAGCCCTTTGTTACAGCTTAGGGTTTATTAGTAGTAATGAGGCAATTGCTTGGGCTATTAAACAATGTTCTGAGTACTATCTATGCTTTGAGTCAAGTCCTTCAATCTAATTTAAAAATGAATAAAGTACCAAAAACTACAAAACACAAAAAACCATCATCATCACCAAGTTCTCTAAACCTAGCACTCACTAATATTCGTGGTCTTCGACGTAACTTTCCTTCTGTTGAGTCTTATCTCTTGCAAAGTTTCACCAGACTTACTTCCGCTTTATGAGACTAATTTGAGTTCGGCTGTCTCATCTTGTGATCTTAGTGTTGATGGTTATCTTCCTTTAATTCGTAAAGACTCCAATAGTCACATGCTTGGCCTGGGCATTTACATTTGTAAGAATTCACCCATTTGTCGTGAAACTAGGTTTGAATCCACAGACTATTCTTTCATGTGCTTTTATGGGCAAATCTGTAATTCCACCTCTCATGTATGGTTCAGATCCATTGCTTGACATTCATATTACTTCACCTTCTGTATCTAAAGTGATTTTATGCCTAGTCTCTTCTACAGCTTGTGGCCCGGACAACATACCTGTTATTGTTTTGCAGAAATGTTCTCTGGAGCTGCCGTCTATACTCTCAAAACCATTCAACAAGTGCTTATCAGAGTCTTATTTTCCAGCCAGCTGGAAAGCATCTATTATCCCTATCTTCAAAAATTCTGGAGAGCAATCTGATTCTTCTAACTAACGTCCCATAAGTCTTCTTCCTATCATAAGCAAGGTTTTTGAATATTTAACTAATAAACACTCAATTTCTCATCTTGAACCTAATAACTTACTTTCTGACCATCAATTTCGATTTTCTCATTCTACAGCTGATTTGCTAACAGTAATAACTGATAGGTTTTATCGCGCATTAGATAAAGGTAGCGATGTTAAGGCCATCGCTCTTGACATTTCAAAAGCTTTTGATAAAGTTTGGCATGTTGGTCTTCTCCATAAGCTTTCTTCTTATGGTGTGTCTGACAACATCTTTAAAATTATTGAATCCTTCCTTTCCAATTGTGGTATAAAAGTTGTCCTCGATGGACAACTTTTATATTACAATTGGATTCTGTA
The DNA here is from genome assembly GCF_038396675.1 of Hydra vulgaris. NCBI lineage: Eukaryota > Metazoa > Cnidaria > Hydrozoa > Anthoathecata > Hydridae > Hydra > Hydra vulgaris. The sequence continues at coordinate 3,527,416 of NC_088921.1, read as the reverse complement.
ACTTCAGGGGTTCCTCAAGGTTCTATCCTTGGCCCTATACTCTTTTTAATTTACATTAACGATCCTCCAGATATTCTCACATTTAAAGTGGAATATCTGGAGGATCGTTAGATTTAAATTAGAGAACCAACACCCTCTGATTGCTTGGAGGGGGCATTTGAGCTTGAAAAGGATCTCACTTCTGCTACAGCATGAGACTCACAGTGGCTGGTAAACTTTAATTCAGATAAAACTCAATTTTTTTCAGGCAATCGTTATCGCAATAATTTAGATCTTCCTATATTTATGAACGGTGATGTACTCGATGAGTCATCTACTCTTCATATTCTAGGATTAACTCTTACTTCAAATCTTTCTTGGAAACCATATATCAAATCCGTTGCAAAATTAGCATCTGCTAAGGTTGCATCTCGTTATCGAGCTCATCGCTTTCTTACTTTGGATTCTATTCTCTATCTCTATAAATCTCAAATCCGGCCTTGTATGGAATACTGTTGCCATATCTAAGACGTTTCTATTAATGATGCCCTTTCTCGTTTAGTCAAGGTGCATTAACGCATTGTAAACATAGTTGGACCTGCTCTTGCAGCCAACCTCCAACCATTATCACATTGTTGTAATGTTGCTTCTCTTTTTCTTTTCTACAAATACTATAATGGGCACTGCTCTAAAGAGCTATAGTCTCTTGTGCCATCTACTAAAATTCATTCTTGTGTTACTCGTCATTCAATTAAGTGTCATCCTTTTTCTGTGACTGTTCTTAAGTGCTCCAAAAACGCTTATTTGTCTAGTTTTTTTCCTCGAACATCAGCTCTTTGGAATTCGCTTCCTTCATCTTGCTTTCCTGATTCATCTAACTTGCAATCCTTTAAGTCGTCCGTCAACCGTTATCTTGCTCTACAATCTTTGTCTTTTTTCTTTCAGTAACTTCCAAAATTAATTAGTGACTGCTTGCAGCCTTGTTGGATGCGAAGATGTTTAAAAAAAAAAAAGGAAAAAAAGAAAAAAAAAAGTCTTTCAATCAAGACAGAAATACCAATAATATTACCAAAATTGTTTGCAGTAAATAACTGAGTTTTGTTAGAGGTAATTTTCACTAACTACTGCAAGCTCCAAGTTGTTATAGAAGTGAGAAACTAGATTTAAGATCAATTTTATTATGCAATTAAAAAAATGAGCTTTTAGTTTTGTCATCAGCAAACAAGCCACTTTAGATGTAAGATTTTCATGAAGATCATTAATATAGATGAGAAAAAACACAGGACCAAAGATGGAACCATGAAGTACCCCAGAACTATACTGGTAATAAAGAAGAGTGGTAATACCAGGGTTAGAAAGAAATGATTTCATAATCTAATAAACATACCCAGATACACCATGTGAAACAAGCTTACGCAGAAAACCAGTATACAAGACTTTATTGAAAGCTTTTGATGTGTCGGAAGAAGTAGCCCTTGCCTACTTCTATTTAATGTACACTACAGCCTTTTTTTTATAACAGTTAACAAGTTAGCTGTAGAACAAGACAATCACACTTCGTATTCATTGTCAGAGAGTAAGTTGTTAGACTCAAGACAATAGAAGTTTGTTGAAGACTTGAAAATATAATAAAGATTTAAGATAGAAGTATAAGATTATAAAGAGAATACAATAAATGGTTATGGTTATTCATCTTTAAAAATTAGAACTGCAGATGCCAATTTGCACCAGATAAATTAAATTAATTTGCACCAGGCAAATAATCTTTAACAAGTCCTTAATTGAACATGATTCAGTGAAGCATTTATTAAATAGTTAAATAAACTTATTAAATAGATAAACAGAGATAGAGTTCTGAAGAAGATTTTTGTAAGACATGTTATTTTTTTAACAATTCACTCCTAACAAGGCTACTAATTACTTATTTAAAAAATGAAGAAATAAAATATTAGGATGTCTTAATTTAAACTCGTTGGAGTAAAGTTAATAAAAAATTACAAAAAACAATGCTTCCGTATTTTTACAGTCCAACCAAATGCAACAGAGTCATTTTTAAATGACCTTTGCAAATATACAAAAATCGAAATCATGATTCAGAAGGCCAACCATAAACTTAAAGTTTATTTTAAATTTAACCAAGATGATCATACCTGAAAAATATATATTTAAGTTTACCTTGAAACTTTCCCAGAAAACATAATAATGGTAAAGACACAAGGCTATCAACTGTCTGAGGACTAATAAGTCAGTCAAATTAAGCATAATATTACTTTATTCTTTATATTTAAAAAAATATACCTTAAGTACCCACTCATACTGCCCATACATATCAAGTACTCTTTTAAAGTATCGATTTCGTTTTGATGGTGCGGCTGCTTGCAATAGATGCTGAGACGGAAGACCTTCAGTTTGTGTAATGTATCTTATCTAGATATTATAAAATCAAGTTTAATAATACATCCAATTATCTATAATTTTGTTTAAACTATAAATAAAAAGTAAAATTAAAAAAAAATCTTAATCAATTACTGAATACTTATAATTTATATGATTATTGATATAATACTTATAATTTATATATAATAATCAATATTAACATTTAAGTATAATAAAAAAACTCTTAAACTAAATCCTTGGTGTTACATTAACTTTATTAAAAAAAGCTCTGCTTACAGAATATTGAAAAGGTTTATAAGCTTAACAAGTGCAATTTAAATAGAACAAAAACTAAGATATAAAAGTGCCTTGTACCTGTATGCAAGGAAGTACATGTTGTATAACAAAAGATATGAAAAAAGGTTTTAGCTTTTTTTTAACATCTTCACAAACATTGTAATATAATAATAATAATTGCATATAAAGGTATGAATAGGAATGTTAGTGCAGCTACATATTGTGGTAATGCATGAAAGTGTTTAGACAAGCAAAAATACTGAAGAAGGGACGTTAGCCTTAAGACATTTGTTGAATTGCAGAATACCTTTCAGACATTATCTGACAGGTTCAAAATAATGTTAGAGGCTGTTTCCAGTAAATTTTGCCTTTTATCTAGAGGTAGACTCCCACTGTCAGTAAAATTTTCACTTTTTAAATCAAAATTTTTATTTTATAAGTATTGCTGCCAACTTCAATAAAATAAATTACAAAGCTGGAGATATAATAACTTGTTTAACAGTTATAGATTGCATCCATTTTGCAACTTTGGCTAATAGTTAAGATATTTAAATGTAATATGCAAACTCATATGCACTATTAGTGGTAGAAAGACATGCAATCGCATGTTATTTCTAACCACAAATTTATTTTTTAGTGTGACAACTTGACCACATCTTTTTCAATTTTTGAAAACGTTTCAAAAATACACTAAAACAAAGTATTGGGTAATAAAGCAAGAAATCACTTTTAATAATTGTATACTATAAAAAACAATTTAAATAATAAAAAGATATTACATAGTTAAGAAGTGTGTTTTTTACTATGAATGTAAATGTTTTTAAAACAATTTGTAGAATTAATTTTATAAACAACGATGAAAAAAATTGTTTCAATAAACTTTTAGATAAATCCATAAAATTAAAAGTCAAAAACATAACTAAGCCAAATTTTTTTTTGTTATGCTATATAAACTTACTAATGAAACGTTTTTACACTATGCTTAACGCTTTTAAACAAAATTTTATCATAGAATAGTAAATAAAACTTTTATTTATTTCAAAAGTATTTTTTTTAATGATGAATGTAATTTTTTTTTTTAATTTTTATTCTTAATTTTGTAAACAAAAACGACAACAAATGTGTTTCAATAAACTTTTTTAAAATATTTATAAAGTCAATATAGCTGAAAACATTACGAAGTTTTTTTTGTTGTTTTGTTAACTTTCTAGTTAAATATTTTTATACTTCCCAACACACTTTTAAAAAAATTTACAAATATTAATGATTGTTTTAGATAAAAAGCATGATATAAATTAACAAAGAATTTTATTTAAAAATTGCGTATTTTATGAATATGTTTAAATACAGTTTTATTAAGTTTTTCTTAAGTAAAGGCCAGACGTCTGGCCTTTACTTAAGAAAAACTTGAAAGATTACTTATTATTACTTAAGATTACTAAAAGATTACTTAAGAAAGGTTGCTCAGAATGAAACAAGTTGAACAATTATAATGAAACAATAATAAAACAGAAAAACATTCCTACAAAAATAATGCTAAAATCCCAATTTTTCAAAATTACAGTATTAATTTTTTTTCTGGCTAACACACTGTGTGTATGTATGTAGGTATGTATGTATGTATGTATGTATGTATGTATGTATGTATGTATGTATGTATGTATGTATGTATGTATGTATGTATGTATGTATGTATGTATGTATGTATATATGTATCTTATACTGCTGATTTAAGTGAGCAGTCTAACGTCATACTGAAATAGCCTGCTGACAGGGGCTTCAGAACATACATCAACTGACAAATAGCCTGACTCGCAGCAGAGTGCTGTTACTTAGACTGAGGGTTTGGCATGGGGCAGCAATCTTTTCATTCATTATTCTTCATTTTCCTTCTTTTTCTAAAAAAGCCATATTGATTTAAATAAACAAAAAAAGTAAGCAAATTATGCTATAGTATATATATATATATATATATATATATATATATATATATATATATATATATATATATATATATATATATATATATATATATATACATATATATTGACTATCTCACAGTCTGCTGCTACAAAGAGGTGCCACTACATCAACAGAGTGTTGGTTTGGGCAAGCAACCTATAATTTAAAAACTTTAAGTTTTTTAAACTTTTCCTGGTTGTAAACATCTCAAGAGCTGTGGTCAAGATTGAAGAGCCTGTTCGGGATTCGAGTGCAATCACTATGCACAATTTCCTGTCCATGACTGTCCCTAACATACCTATGCCCACATCTATGTCCTATGTTTCAACTTGTTTCTCCGCGCAGCGGCCTTGTTCGCCAAGGTTCATGTTTCGGAGTTATAGAGTTGAGAGAGGGTTATAACCACAATTAAGTAGCCTCCTCATCTATAGTGGCCTTCTGGGCCTTCGGGAGGTTAAATAACAAAAAAAAAAAAAAAAAAAATGTGTATGCCCTATGTGTATGTCCTATGTGTATGTCCTATGTGTATGCCCTATGTGTATGTCTATGTCCTATGTCTATGAATATATCCAGCTACTGAAAAAAATTAATAATAATAAAATTTATCTAGGCAAAATAATTTATTTACTTTTTTTGGTAATTTATGTTTGATTTTAGTCTTAGTTACATTTTTTCAGGTATTAGAATGACATGAATTACAATGACATGAATTACAATGAATTAGAAATACAATGACAAATGGTAAAAAAACATGAATTACAATGAATTAGAAATAAAATGACAAATGGTAAAAATACATTACAAAACTTTAAACAACTAACCAGAAGCTTGAAAATTTAATTAATTTAGCACTTTCAAAAATTTATCACTTGACAGACAACTTCAATAAAAGCATTTACGCTTAAAATAAACTAGCCTACATAAAAAAGATATTTCTCATATTTAACCATGCAATGCTTGACTTTAACCTGATTGACTTAAAAAATTTTTGCGCGAATGTTATTATGCATTGTTCAATAAGCAAATTCTTCTTTTTTACAGGAATAATTTATTTTTAAAACTCACAAAAGTTTTATAACACCTTTTTATTTGATTTTGCTAGAAATGAAACTCTTTGTAAACATTAAAAATATGTACAAAGCGTACATTAAAATTGTTAAGATTAGTAAGTAAATTTTATGGTTATTAAAAATATGTACAAAGCGTACATTAGGATTAGTTAAGTTTAGTAAGTAAATTTTATGGTTATTTTGAATTACTTTATTGGAAAATTTACTGTGATGTATTGAATACATTTTTATTAATCTTTACTCTAACATTTCATCAAATTTTTTAAACAAAAACCTACTGTAGCAAGCAAAACTTTGTTTGCACAAAGACCTTGAATGTCGAATTTCAGCATTAGTGTTGAAAAGTTATTTAAAAAAGTTTCCTCGCTAGTTGATGTCTACTTGGTGAATGTTTTATTTTCACTATTCATACTAAACAAAAAAAATATTATTAAAATATATTATATTCACTAAAAATAACACTACCTGGTCATATTCACTAGGACCAGGATACAACGGCCAACCAAGAAACAACTCTGCAGCAACACAACGTAATGACCACATATCGATTGCTTCATCAAATGGAAGTCCCAGAATTATCTCAGGTGCTCTAAAATTGTAATTCAATTTAAAATAAAATATCTCAATCAAAATACAATTACATTAAACTTTCAATAACTCGAACCTCTAAGGGACAGAGAAAATGAATAAACTTGAATAAATATTTAAAATATTTACTAAAGTCTAATCATTAAATTAGTCTATTCATTATATTAAATAGTATATAAATTTTTAAATTATCAGGTGAATCTTATAACAAATTATTTTCAACGAGAATTTAAAAATACTTTGAGTTACTGTAAGTTTGAGTTCAAGTCATAGGGATTTAACTAAAAAAAGATTAAAAATATTATTTTGATGCAGTTGTGCGAAGAGGCAACTCAACTGCATAAAATTACTTTTATTAAATTATTAATTTATTAAAAAATAAAAAAACGATTTCCAAATTAAGTTAACAAACTAATAATTACTAATAAATTTAACAGCAATGTTAATGCAAGCAATGATAGCACAAATATCAATATCATGTAACTTAAATTAATTGCTGCTGCATTGCATAATACAAAGTACTGGTTTCTATATTTCTTAAAATAACTAGACTAAGATTGTTATAAAAATAAACTTTAAAGTTAAAATTTTTTTATTAAAAACAATTGTGATAATTGTAAAGGGAATTGTTTAAAAGATTTTAAGACAGAAAAAAATTAAATCCTAAAACTTAATCTTATTCAGCAGAAACTATCGTTTAGAGTGAAATCGATGTATTATTATAGAGAGCATTTTCTTGAGATAGTAAAATCAGTACAAATAAATAATATGAATAAATAATATACTATTACTATAATAGTATATTATTATATATTAATATATTACTGCAGTATTATAAAAACTAGATTAACTCAAAAAAATACAATTACTTTCAAAAACATTGTTTAAATATTTGTATTTACTAAAACTTGCTCAGTTAATTATAAATCAGTTGCAATTATAAATCAGCGTTTATGGGGATATTTTACTTTATTCCCTTAATAATTTTTTTTATAAAATATATTTTATAATATATACATATAATATACACACATATAATATATACATATAATATATTTATAATATATAATATATTTATAACATATACATATAATATACACACATATAATATATATGCATATATATATATATATATATATAATATATATATATATATATATATATATATATATATATATATATTATATATAACATATAATATATTTATTATATATAACATATAATATATTTATAATATATACATATAATATACACACATATAATATATATATGTATATATATATATATATATATATATATATATATATATATATATATATATATATATATATATATATATATATATATATATACATATATGTATATATATATATGTATATATATATATGTATATTAGAGGTATGACTAAAAAATTTTTTTAAGAATTTTTAATTCCCCCTGTCACCATGAGTGGAGAAGTTATATTTATAAACAGAAAATATAAGTTTTTAATGTTAATTTTTGAAAAAGATTACCCCCAAGCTGAAAAAAATTTTTCCTATAGACATATAAAAATCGCTAAAAATGGTCTTGCTTTAGACAAGAATAAGAAAGTTTGGGAATCAAATTTAGTGAGATTTGAAAAAGCTAAGACTTCAAGAATATGTGCTATTGTTTAAAGTATTAGTGAAATGAATAAAATGTCTTCAGAACAGCATATTATAGATTAATTTAAAAGTTTCTCATCAAATATAAAAAGCAGAAAGGAGAGAGTTGGCTAAAGAAATTGAAATAATATGGAGAAAGCTGAATATTTCAATTTTACAAGGTAAATCACCATCAGAAAGAAAAATAGAAAATGTATTGAAAACACTTGACAAAAATAGTCGAAAACCTGGAACTCAAAATTTTACCCGATTGTTTAACAAAACTGATGAGAAAGGTGAGTGGTTGTGTCAGGAAGATAAAGAGTTTTATGGTCTGCAAATGTCAATAAATGGAAAAGTTGGATATTGTGCCACGATTAAAGATACTGAAGGTATTCATCCAAGAAAACTGGTGTTGATAAAGAACCAAATGTTCAAGAAACAAATCAGCCAAGACTGAGATTTCGATGAATCAGCTAGTGAAGGAGGTTATTCAGTAACTGAAGAGCAGTGTTCCAGCAGTGCTACTGAAACTAAAGATGTTGAAAGTTTGTCATCATCATCTAAAAGACAAAAAACAAATTTTTCTGTAAATTTGGTGATTTCTGCAAAGATTAGTACCAAAAAAGCACATAAAGTCTGCAAAACTTTATCAAAAAATGGAATTTCTATTCCTACTCCGACTCATAGTGGTGTCTACAAAGATGTCGGGAAAGAAGGAGAAAAGTTGAAAGCAAATTATATGGAGAACTTAAAAAACGAAAAGCGGTCTTTACACTTTGATGGAAAACACATAGAGAAAATGGAACATCAAGTAGTTGTTTTTAAATATGAAAAGAAAGAGGTTAGACTTGCTGCTCTTGAGCTGATGAATGGAAAAGATGAAACAATATTTAATGGGATAAAACTTGTGCTGGATGAATATGAGCTGTGGCTAGCCATAAAAATGGTTGTATCTGATACAACAAATGTAAATATCGGAACAAGAATTGGTGTAGTAACACTGTCACAGAAACATTTCAAAACCATTGGACTAGAAAAACCTTCTTTTTTAGGATGCCACCGCCATATTTTACATATCATGAATGATCTTTTTGAAAGATCAACAACAAAACCAAATATTCATTACCCATATGTGACAAGATTACGGCAAGAGTACAAGAACCTGAAGTTATTACTTTAGAATACCGGAGATACCTTTGACAAAAGTGAATTGGATACGCTGGCAAGATGTATCTTTTTCAAGTGCAATTCAAATCTGTCTAATGCTCAAACCAGCATGTTCTTTAAGAGCTATGATGCTTGCATGTTTCTTGGGAGTGATGCCCATTGTGAATACGAGGTGAATAATCCGTCACAACCTCTGTCACAACCTTTCTGCACAAAACCTGGAGTAGCACTGAAGCCACTGATGCGTTTGCTAGAATGTCTTCCCGGCAGCAAAGAGTTGCCAGACACCACTAGACTGCAGTAAAACACTTATTTATCTGAAAAAACAAGAGAATCTTTAGTATCATAGCTAAAAGTTGGGCTTATTGTGAAAATTATTCCAATTTTGCCACTGTCCGAACTAATTTGCACAATACTGTAATTTATTTTATTAAATTTATTTTTGCTACCCTTATAAGATGAATGAATCTCACTCTGCTTCTTATATGCCTTAGTGGCATTTAAATTCTAAAATAGCATTCTGCAACAAGTTTTTTAAATAACATTCTATTCAATAATGCAACTTTAAATCACTATAAATTTATTTAAAGTTTATACATAAAAATTTATTTAATGATAAAAATTACAATATAGAATTAGGTAAACTAAAGTACAAATATCTATGTAAAAAAATGCAAGAAAATTTTGTAAGTTTTTTTAAAACTTTAAGTTTTAAAACACTGAAGTATTTAAAATACTACATTATATGCAGGAAGGTTTAACTGAAAATATAAATGTTGTACACCATGCAGATAGCTCGGGTGAAGAAGAGGTAAGAATCTTATAATTACTATTTATAAATAATGATATATTCATTGTAACTTTTTTATATATTAATGTTACCCAACTTTTGGCAATATTTAAAGTATTGAAGTAAGAAGTTGACTAATCATAATTTAACATTTAAAAGTATAAAAATATTTCTGCTACAGACCTTGTTATAAATAAAATATGCTTAATGCATTAGCTTAACGCAATATTTGACGCCATAAAATTCTCTTTAATTTTTTAAAGACATTAACTTTTTTAAATTAATGCAATAATATTAATTACCGCAACAGGAGCTAAATGTTATTTAATGGCTTTTTCATTATTATTATTATAAAGGAATGTTTATTTTCCTTTTTTTTAAATTAAATATTTAAATTTAATATTGCATTTTTATTAATGTTTAGTATTAACAAATCTTTTCTTGACATTTGTATTTTGAATTAAAATATGTTTAATTTTGGATTTTTTTAAATGATTACTTCTTAAATTTCTAATAGTGACTTTACAACTACAAATGATTTTTTACTAAAAAAAAAATTAGTGAGTAACAAATAAAAAAAATTACGTTACTTTATTTGCTTTATTTAAAAAGTTTTTTGTTTATTATTAAAATTATTATTATTATTAAAATTACATTGCTGAATATATTGTTTATCAAAAAATAATTGCTCCGATTTAACTTGCATTATAAAAAAAAAGTTTAAATAATTTTTTAGTGCAAATGTTTGATGCAGCTTATTTAAAATTTAATTTTGAGTAGAAAAAAAAAAGGAAAACCGAAAAAGCAATTACGATAAAAACAACCTGATTTTTTTTTAAGAACAAATTTTAAAAATTGAACAATATTTAGTAATATTTTTAAATGGATTTAGAAACATAAGCATTAACTTTAATTTTAATAAACTCATTTTTTAAATAAACATATTTTTTAAATCAAAATTAAATTATATATCTTTTAAATCTAAATTAAATTATTTTTTTTTAATCAGAATAAAATTATGTTTTTATTAAATTAGTTTTAAATTAAACCATATATTTTTTATCAGAATTAAATTATGTTTTTATGATCTTTGCTTCAAGCAAAGAAAAATTAAAATTAAACTTTTAATTTTATTTGAGTTTTTTTTCATTAATAAATATATACTAATGAAAAAAATTATTTAAATTATTATTCAGATAGCACTTATATCAAACATAATTGCCATTCAAACTTTTGTAACAAATATTTTTTCATAAGCGTCATTCAAAATTAATGTGACTTTTTTTAAAATTAATTACTTCTTTTATCTTACCGCCTATAGTATAATTTAAAAGTTAAAAAATGATAAAAAGTAGCTTAACCGAAATCGCTTACTGCTTATGTAAAAATTGCTTAAGGCGTACATAAATCGCTACATGCTTAACGCTTTAAAACAAGACCTATGCTATGAATGAAATCCACCAAAAAAGATCATTTTAAAGATATTTATGTTTCTAAAAATGTCAAATTTTTCTATTTATGTGGAACTTAATTTGCTAATATAAATTGAGATAGAAAACAATGGGCCCGAGCTAAGGGTTGCATTTTTTTTAAATGTCAGAACGCAATGATTTTTTTTAAATGTCAGAATGCAATGATTTTTTTGTTTCTGCTTTTTTAAAGGCCACACCTGAATTTTTTCATATCGGCAAGATGCTGTATAAAATTTCTTCATACCTAACATCCTGTTTAGGTAATAAGAGATATTAGATATTATTTGAGTTAAGCTTTTATTCAATGCTTAAGTGTAAACATTAAATTTTACAATATTACACTAATAAAAGCTTGAAAAATTTTTGATGTAAGAAGTTATATTGTATCCAAGCTGTACACGCAAAAGATGACATTCAAAAAATTTAGCAACACAATAACTTCCTTATTATTTGTTAATAAAATTGTGCCTAAAAGCTAGTGTTCTTTTATTATGTAATTGATTAAAAATAATTGATTAAAACTATTTAAAAAATTGCTGCTTTATTGGCTTTTATTTGTTCACAGTTTTATTATACCATTTTTTTTGTCTGAAAACAATCTTTTCTATAAAAATCTAAAAACAATGAAAAAATAAAGAAAAAATTTGGCTTTTGGAGAATTTTAATAGTAATCAATTAGAAGATTTTAAGGGACCAAATGAAATATATACAAGATAACAAATGTTCAAGACAAACCAGTATTTGAATAAGCAAGAATTAATTGTATATATATACAAGGTGCTATTTAAGTGATCACAAATTGCAAAATCTGGAAATACTTCTTTAAAATTTAATATCTCATTAAGAGCTGGGAAAACTTTTTTAATGAACAGGTCAATTCGTCATATTAGGAAATTTTATGAAAAAACAAAAGAATAAATTTAGGACTGTATAAATAATAACAGTCAGAACTCACATAATTTAATTTGTTTATTTAAACATCATTTAATTCAAATATTATAAACAAAAAACAAAGCAATTATTATTAAAGGTCTGAAAAATATGCGCGGTTATCTTAAACCAACCAATCAAAAATTATACTTAAGCTATTTGCGCATTGTGGGAAACATTAAAATCCAATTTTAGTTTGGGGGAAATTTCGAACTTTTATTTAGTTAAAAAATTAGACATGAATTAATTGATATTAAAAATAAGGAAAAATATAAAATAAATATAATTACATAGGTTTACCCACAGCTACTGTATTTAGCCAGAATAATGGATAAGTTGGCAGAACACTTGCTCAGCTGTGCAACAAATAATTATATAGTAAATTTTTTAATATTCAATATTTTTTTGGTGGAATAGTTCACCATTTACCATTAAGAAAAATTTGATTTTTTTCTTATGAATAATTGTATTTTTTCATGACAGATGATATTCAAAAGAATATTCCAAAATTTAGAACAATAGTGTGATAATGCTAGATTACCAAAATGATTACCTTGTTTCCTTTCATTTTAGTGTTCTTTTTGACATTGAGTAGTGAATTAAAGTGCATAATAATGTTTCTGCATCTAGGATAATAGATTTGTGCATTATTAAAAGGACCTTGAATAAGATTCTTTCTCTAATTTTTCGCCAATGTAAAAAATTGCAAATGATAAATAAATATATGTTAATATATATTGGCTTTTTTAAAATATCACTTAGAAACTCAAATACATACTGCCTATTGTTTTCATTGTAATAAAACTGCAAGTCATGCGCAGAATTTGCAAATTTGTTGAGCTTATGTAGTTACTTTTATAAAAAACAAACTGCTTGTGAGTATTGAACAAGTGAAATATTATATCTCTACAACTCATAGTTTTTTTAATATAATAACTCATAAAATTGTTAATAAGTTCAATGAGAAATAGCAGTCATATAGAGTATAGTGTTTAGAAAATCATTGCATATTTTTCAAAGTATTGCAACAAAATACTTTGAAACAACTCGAAAATAATATAAACTAATAAAAACTTAAATATTTAAACATTCAGGTAACCTAATTATGATAAAAAAATTTTTGTTATAATTGATCTTTAGATTAGTCATAATAGTATGCATATTGCTTCAAGTTGCAATTTCTAATTGTAAAAACAAAGAAAAATAAAAAATCATTTTATTTCGGAAATGAAAATGTCTATATGTTATTAGAGTTTTTTATTTAAAAAAAAAAACTATAAGTTATTTAAACTTTTAAACACCTGTCTTTAATTTTATATTTAAATATATGCGCTTGAAATTTACAAGCATTTAACTGACGAATCAGAATTGAGGAAGCAGGATTAACTGACGAATCAGAATTGAGGAAGCAGGATTACAAAGATTTGATTGGTGGTCATATTTGATTTACAAGAAAATGTTAAACAAGATAATAAATAAGATTTAAAGAAAATGTTAAATAAAATTTAAATAAGTAGTCACAATTTCTTTTTAAATTAAAAAAAAATATATATCATCACTAAATTCCACTAGACTGTTATGATTTGCAGTTGTTTAAATTTTAATTGCATTATATTTTTTATTATCTAGTTTTACCTAATAATTTGCCAAATGAATTAATTTTTGATATTGAAGTTTATATTATAAATATTAGTAGTAATAATAATAATAACAATAATATGGTATTATTATTATTATGTGGTTTCATTGTGAAATTATCTATCATAATTTTAAGATCAATGCACAAATATTTTTTATAAAAAATTACCAATTTTGTGATAATAACAGTGCTTTTAAATATATATATATATATATATATATATATATATATATATATATATATATATATATATATATATATATATATATATATATATATATATATATATATATATATATATATATATATATATATATATATATATATATATATATATATATATATATATATATATATATATATATATATATATATATATATATATATGTATATATATATTCACACACACACATTGACTATTGTATAGCCTGCAGCTGCAAGGTAATGGTGCTACATTGACTGAGGGTTTGGAATGGCAGCAATCTTTTCTTTTATTATTCAGAGTGTGAGAGAGAGAGAGAAACGTATACTAACAGGACATTTTTTTATTCCTGTAAAAAAAAATTTATTTAACTTTTTTAATTGATTTGAAATTTTGCTTAATGAAAACATTTTAAAAGTTTTATTGAGTTAATCTTGTTTTCATAATACTTTGTGTATACTATTTATATTATTCTTATTTATCCTTTTTTTATATTTATTTTATTATATTATTTACTTTATACTATTCTATTTATTCAATTTTACTATTTATATTGGTTTTTATTTATTTTATTCTACTAACAAATTTGTTATCTAAATAAGTAGTCTAAATAAATTTGTTGTTTAAATAAATGTATTAATATGTCTTAATATGTTTATATATAATGCATATACAAAAAAATATACTATTTTAAACAATAGTTTTTATTCAGCTAACAAAGATAACGTTTCAAAGATTATAAGGATGCAAACCAATCCACATTAGATGTAACAATTAATTCAAACATTTTATAAAAGTAAACTTTTTTGGGGCAACTTTACACTAGCAAGCACACTGTTACAATACAATATTTATATGTTGATATACCACAGAATGTAGTTTGAAATATGAAAGTCATATAAATAATATGGCAACAAAACTATTTTATTATTTATTAATACATTTTAATAGTGTGTTAAAAATTTAAAAAAAGTAAAAAAAATTATATATAAAAAATGTGTTTTGAAATAATTTTTTTGCATTTTTTTCAACTTTTTAAATCTAATATTACCAACCATTTATTGAATAAGTTTTATAAAATAAAATAGTTAACTTTTTTATAATAAATTGAAAATTTATTACCTGTAATATCGACTCTGAAGGTAACTAGATGCTACAGCCTTTGAGGTATGAGTTGCACTACCAAAATCAACAACTTTTACTCTATATGGCTGACGTTCTTGTTCTACTAACATTATATTTTTTAGTTTAAGGTCTGAATGAATTAAATTAATTTGCTTAAGCTTCAATAATGTTGTTGCCACTTGATGTAGTATCCAATTTAATCCAATTGTAAGTTTTATTAATTATACCATAGTGATTTAGTTTATTTAAAAGGGTGCAATGGTCACTGTCTCAAAAACATTTAATAAGTCAATAAATACTTCTGGAGTAAATTTGTTTTGTTTAATCAAATAACTGATGGTTTAAAAGCATCAGTTATTTGATGAAAAAATTCAATGATTGCATGCTCTGTTGAAAGGTTTTTTTGAAATCCAAACTGGTTTGGGTAAAATAATTTGTTTTTAGTGAAGTAATTATAGATTCTATTACAAATTGCACATTCAAAAAGTTTTTAAAATACTTTGAAAGTATTAATACAGGTTAATAATTGGTTATGTCTGAATGTTCATTGCATTTAAAAGTAGGAATTACTTTTGCTAATTAAAGTACATCAGAGAAAATCCCCAATGTTATTGAGGGCTTAAGTATATGGATCAGAGGTCTGCTTAAACTGATTTTATTAAAGATAAGTAAATCGCTAGTTATTTCATCAAACCTTTGTGCTTTCTTTTTTTTAAAGAGGAAAAGGCTTCTTCGAATTCTTTATAGCTGGTTTCATTATCGTACTTGTTAGCGTTATTTGCAGGTTTTAGGTAGTTTTTAAAGGAATCAGATGTTGGACTTATTTTATTAGCAAGATTAGGACTAATATTTATAAAATATTTGTTAAATTCTTCCGAGAATTGTTTTTTACAGAATGATGGACCACGTTTTCTTATTATCAGATTTGCATTTAATGATTTGATTAATGCAGTATTTATTTTTAGCCTTTTTGATAAGATTTTAGAAAAAATATTTATAATTTTTGTAATTTATCTCATTTTAAGTGTTTTTATTTTTTTTAAATTTATTATAGAGTTTTTGCTTCTTTTTTGAGCATTTTATCAGTGATTTATCCATCCACGGATTGGCAACGGCTTTTGTCTTAATTTGCATGTTCTTTTGAGAACAGGCTTCATTAAAGCAATCTAGGAATATATCTAAAAAATTATTGAAAGCTTCGTTAGTGTCATGACATCTATGCACGGGTTAGCGATCTTTAGTATGCTCCAAAAGGAGGTCTTGCAAATTTTGAAAATTGCAGACTACGGAAAATTTTGTAAAATAAAAAATGACGTAAAGGTCGTTTCCATATCAGCCGAAATATTTTTAGAAAAGCGTGGTTTCGATAAAATATATTTTAACAGTCGCTTGGTAAATGATTTTTTATTTTTAACCAGTTTCTAAAATTTTGGATTTCAACATTTCAAACATTTTTCAAAATGCTTTCAAACGATATTGAGATAAATGGGGATGATTTGTATGATTCTGGTAGCTTTAAAGATAATGAGAATGGTTCCTTAATGGAACCAGAAGATTTTATGGTTAGCACTCAATAAGATGCATCAAAGGTACACTTTTAATTTTTTTAAAAACGCCGACCTAGAAAGCGCGTCACAAGTTCAGCGCATGCGTCTTTGCAAAAAAGTTCGATCTCAAAGACCTCGTGAATTCTAAGTAACTTTTTTGGGGTGCCCCTATTTCGCTGACTTTTTTTAAAAAGTGTCGCTATGAGTTCTAAAGGGTTGGGGAGACCATAAAATGAAGTCGCGACCCGAAAAAAATGGTCGCGACCGGTCGCGACCTAACTTTTAAAAATTTTCAAAATTTCAAAAAAATTTCAAAAATTCAAAATTTTAAAAATTCAAAATTTCAAATTTCAAAATTTCACAAATTTAAAATTTAACAAATTGAAAATTTCAAAAATTCACAAATTCAAAAATTCAAAAATTAAAATATTCAAAAATTCACAAATTCACAAATTAAAAATTTCAAAATTTCAAAAATTCACAAATTAAAAATTTCAAAATTTCAAAAATATTAATAAAAAGGAAATTATTTGTTATTAATAAATATTCCCTAAAATATAAAGAACCCATTTTTATTTTTATAAATTGTAAACAACAACAAAACATCAAAAACGTAAGTTTATAATTTCTTTATTTATATATTTCACATTAATTTTAATATTTTAATTTAGAAAATGGAAAATCAACAAGAAAACAAGAAAATAAACAAAAAATATATGAAAAGAAAATCGATGTCGGATGAAATAATAATAATAAAATGCAAATGAAAAAATAAAAATAATTAAAATGAAATAAATGAAAAATAAAAGAATAATTAAAACTAAATAATCTAAAGAAAATTTTAAAATAATTCGAATTACATATTATTTTAAACAATTACAACATTTATAAAAATGATCCATAATTATTCCACTGTCACATTCTGAATGAAACCATTTCCTACAGATAATACAAAATCTTTGTAATTTGGAATGATTTGGATCCATTTCACATGAATGATTTGCGCATATTGTCCAATCGTTTATTCCCTTATTTAATGATTTATAAATTATTTCAAAAGAACCGAATCCTGGAATAATTTTAGATACTTCAACTGATTTTAAAAAATCAAGTGAAACATCTTCTACAGCATCATTTAATGGTTGATCTGCTCTTTTAATTGGTGAAACGTAATTATCTTGAAATACATGACAAATCCATTTTCGTGCAAGTTTAATTGGTATATTTAATTGAGTATTTTGAATTATATCGTATGCATTTAAAATAGTATGAACACCGCAATCATAACTATTATTTTGTTGAACACAATCATAATTGTAAATACATTTAAATTGTTCAAATTCTTTTTCTGCACCAACTGATAAAAGCATCAAATAAACAATTTTACTTAGGTTATTAAATAATTCTTTACGTTCATCAGGACTTCTTAATGAATCAAATATATAAACTGACTTTTCATTATTCAATATTAAGCCAAGAATCCAATGTGAACCACTTCCTTTATCAGTATTTATTCCAACTA
The DNA here is from genome assembly GCF_038396675.1 of Hydra vulgaris. Lineage (NCBI taxonomy): Eukaryota > Metazoa > Cnidaria > Hydrozoa > Anthoathecata > Hydridae > Hydra > Hydra vulgaris. Next base: position 3,509,122 of record NC_088921.1, on the reverse strand, counting down.
AAATCGCATCTTTATTATATAATTCATGATGAAAACAAATCCTTATATAATTAATTAATAATTTCACCTCATTATCATAATCATTACATCGTTATCATCATCATCATATCATCGTTATCATCATCATATCATCATCATAATCATTACCTTTTAATGGGAGGGTGGGTGGGTTTTATTAATTAATAATAAAATAAAGAAAGCGTGTGAGTGAGTGGGTGAATGAAAGAAGAATGAATGAATGAATTAATTTCCGGGGGGTTTTTAAAAAAATTATTTTTTTTTTGAAAAATTTTTTTTTGAAAATTTTTAATTTTTTTTTAAAGTTAGGTCGCGACCGGTCGCGACAATTTTTTCGGGTCCATAAATGGTTTTTATGGTCTCCCCGACCCTTTAGAACCCTTCGCGACACTTTTTAAAAAAGTCAGCGAAATAGGGGCACCCACTTTTTTGTATTTAAAACAAGTTCACTTTTTATTCTTGACATCAAAATGAATCAAAATGATTTTTGCCAAGATTTACATGATGAAGCGAGTAAAATTTTTTTTATTAGTTTATTATTTATCTCGTATTAGTTTCTATTTAAGTATTGAGTAAGACTTTCACCTAATTTTTTTACCTAATCATAATAAATATAAGTCACTTATACTTAATGTAATTAGTTTATTTATACATATATATATATATATATATATATATATATATATATATATATATATATATATATATATATATATATATATATATATATATATATATATATATATATATATATATATAAATTGTAAAGACATACCTTATGATATGATTATATAATTATATAAGTGATAATTCACTTATAAGTGACTCATATTTATTTTAATACCTTATATTATAAGGTATGTCTTTACAATTTATATATATATACATACATACACACATATATATATACATACATACATACATACATACATACATACATACATACATACATACATACATACATACATACATACATACATACATACATACATACATACATACATACATACATACATACGTACATACGTATATACATACATACATACATACATACATACATACATACATACATACATACATACATACATACATACATACATACATACATACATACATACATACATACATATATATATATATACAGTGGGGTGCAAAAAAAAAGCCACACTAACATTTTCCCTTGATTTTACGTATATAATGTATAAGGAAGCAAAACTAAAAAAATTGGATGTGGTTGTGAAAAAGCTTGGACAAAAAAGGTATGTTTATATATACACTAATTTTTATTTAAATAAAATCTTTAAAAAACAGATTAATACAAACGCATTTAATATTGTAGAAAACAACTAACAGATATAGACATTAGACAAATTATTGAAGCTGCTGACCAAGGAGAGTCTCACGGAAACATTGGAAAACGTTTCAAACGACAAAACTCAACTGTTAGTAGATTGGTAAAGAAATATAAACACACAGGCACAGCTGTTAATGCCGTCAAAAAAGATAGTAAAATCATGTTCTGAGATAAAACTAGAATTGAACTTTACTAACATCTCAAAATGGACAATATCTCGTCGAATAAAAGCATCCGGGGAGTTTTTTGCTGGAAAGCAAATAAAAAAACCTTTTGTTAGTGAAATCAATTGCAAAAAAAGATTAAAGTGGTGCATTGAGCACAAAGATTGGACACTTGAGCAACGGGCTAAAGTTATTTGGCGCGATGACTCTCCTTTTGTGTTGTTTCATAATAGTCAATCTCACTGCTGGAAATTAATTGGGGAAAAGTTCAACCCCCAAACATGCAAGGCAACCATTAAACATGACAAAAAGATTATTGTTTGGGGTTGTTTTAGTGCACACTAAGTTGGTAAGCTTTACCGGGTGGAGGGTACCATGGACCAGCATTTGTACCACAAAATCTTAGTTTATCAACTTGGACCAAGTATAGAAGAACTTTTCCCTAATAATGACTACATTTTTCAACAAGATAATAATCCTAAACATACAGCACGGTGGAATAAAAGATATCTGGAATCGAAATTGATACCAGTTATGTCTTGGCCAGCACAGTCTCCTGATTTAAATCCAATAGAAAATCTTTGGTCTATATTGAATAGAAAATTGCAATATCGTTGGGCAACAAATGAAGATGAACTGTTCCAAATTCTTCTTGCTAGTTGGAATGCTTTACCAAATGACTTATTAAAAAGACTTGTAGATAGTGTGCCTTCTAGATGCACAGAAGTCATAAGAAACAAAGGATGGCCAATTAAGTACTAATACGGCTAAAACTTGAACAACACTTTACAAATCCTAATTTCTTTTCATTGCATGTAATGTGCAATAATATTATGTACATTTCTTTAAAAATTGTCCTGATTTACTACTATTAAACTATTATATACATACATATAGTTAAATATATACTCATATATATTACACATATATGATAGATAGATATATTTATATATATATATGTGTAATATATATGTATTTAGTTATTTATATATATACAAATAGTTAAATATATACACATATATTTATATACACATATATTTATGTGTATATAAATATATATATATTATATATATATGTATAAATGTATATATATATACAGATGTAATTTTTAATAAATAAAAAATATATGTATTTATATATATAATATATATATAAGGTTCATTATCATTTTAGATGCACATCACGTTATGTCAACATCAACTTCAAAATCAATTTCAGTTATGGAAACAAAGCACATTTTAGCAACATATGCAGATGTTAGTGCTAAAATAAAAGAGCATGAATTATTGCACACTGTTCATTACATTGTAGGTTTTACAAGAAGCATGGAAAAAAGCTTTGAAGGTGTTCTCTTTTTCAAATTTAAAATATTATTTTATAATAATGTGTTATATTGTGTTTATATGGTATATCATATGCTGTATACCTTTTACCGGTAAACAAAAGGAATGGAGTTGTTACACAAATTGTATAGTTATCTGGTTTATGAAATAAGCAATATTTTGTTCACTATGTATAATCTGCTGGATAATCTTTTGAAAAATTAAAAATCTTAAATATTGACAGCTGTCATATTTTAAGATTTTTATTGCTCTATTGTAGAAATTTTAGTTTGTCAAAGATACAAAATATGTTTAGAAGCGTAAAATAATCTCATGGATAAACTAAAAAACTAATGGGGAAAACATTATTTACTTGTGGAAAATTATTTAAAGTTAAGCAGCAACCCTGTATTGACCTTTATTGCTTTATGCACCTAATTAAATATATATTTAGTGAAAATTTTTTTATATAGTTTATTTTCATGTTAGTCAAATATACATGTTAGTATGTATTTTGCTATAACATTTACTCTCTATCTATCTATCTATATATATATATATATATATATATCTCTCTATATATATATATCTATATATATATATATATATATATATATATATATATATATATATATATATATATATATATAATAATCTGCTTTTTCATAAGTATTACTGAAAAATCACAAAGTATTTTTTGAGGATAAGGACGTCTCTTACACTGGAGTACCATTCATTGTTTCATCAAATAGTACTCTTGACTGTCAACACGGCAAGGACAAAAATATCAAAGCTCTGTACAAAATTAAAAAAAAACTCAGAAGCAGTAAGTTATTTTTTCAGATCAAATTTCAGTGACAAAAAATGGTAAACTTTTAAGTTTATTTATTATTTATTTTCTGTTTATTTTTGCTATTATTAAACCACCATGTTTCCCATTAAACTTAATGCAATGATTTTCTCATGTTTCACTATTTATGTTCAGAGCTTAGATCATTCTTGCAATCAAAAAAAATGACTCCAGGTTACCAAGAAATTTGATTGTCCTGCCAAAGTTTATATCAAAGAAATTATTGAATTTCCCAATTATAAGGTTTTGTATTCATAGTTTTGATAAATACTTAACTTTTAATATGCATGTGCGTTTGTTATATTTATAACAATTTTGAATATGCATGAAATTGTGTAAATATTATTTAGCTGGATCGAGATTCAACTAGGATAAGGAAAGAAATTTCAAAAAAACTACGTGCAGTTTTAGCTTTAAAAAATACAGTTTTAATGTGCAGAAAATATATATTGGTAATTCCTGTGAACCATCTTATTGGTGATGTAAGTTCACTATTAAAATGACTCTACATTTGTATTTTGTTATTGCTAATGTTTAATTTTAATATTTTCTACTTTTTTCTAATTATTAGGAAGCAGGTCTTAATCAACCTTTATGCAAAGAACTTATTATTAAAATCAGTGAGTTGGTCAAAAAAGGTGTCAATTCTGTTTCTGAAATGAGACGTCATCTAGCTGCCTTTGTTCAGATGGAATTTAATTCTAATAACAATCTTCCAAAGTCAAACAAACGTTTTTTCCTAAGGGATGATATAATTGCAAATCATATATTCAGAGCTAGACAAAAGCTTCGCAGATCACTTATAGATCAAGAATGTCTTTTGGTCAAGATTAATGAATGGAAAATATACTTTCCAGATGCAACAATCAAATTTAGGCCCAAGGGAGGATTTAATTCAGAAGAGAGTGCAGATCTTAAAGATTCATTGTTGTTTGTATATCAAGATATATGGCAAAAGAGACTACTGTTACGATATGGTAACGAGCTTGCCTTCCTTGATGCTACATACCAAACAACCAGATATGCGCTGCCTCTCTTTTTCCTTGTTGTTAAAACTAACATTGATTACCAAATTGTTGCTATTTTTGTGTGTGAGCATGAGACCACTAAAGCTATAACAGAGGCACTTATGTGCATCAAAGAATGGAATCCTTTATTCCAGCCAAAGTTCTTTTGTACAGATTATTCAAATGAAGAAATAAATTCACTTGAATCTGTGTTTCCAGGTTAAAATTTTAATTGCTAGTTATTTTTTTGATATACCATGACATTTTTGAAACAAGCTTGGGTATGCGTAAGTTAAAACCTTTAAGATGCTCAAAAACATGCTTAAGCTTAAGCATATAAGAATATAAGAAATGCTTATTTCAATACTTTAAAAAAACATGTGTATGTCTTGCTTACAATTTTACTTGTAAGCCTTGTAAAGCTTGTTTCTTGCCTACAATTAAATATGTAACCAAGAAAAAAAGTTATAATGTTCTGATACACATTTATAGATTTAATAGATGAATACAGATTTCGCTTTGTAAAATTTTATTAAATGGTTTGCATTCAATTTCAACCTTTCAGCATTTCAACTTTTTTTCATAATCCGAGGCTCCATATGCTTATAAAAAAATATATATAGTGGTAGTAAATGAATTTCTGTACTTACCATATTACCATAATATAATTACCATAAACTCTTCTTTTTATATAAGGTATTTTGATATGATTGATTGTCATTGTTTGTAATTCGTAATTGCTAAATAGTTTAAATGTAGTCATTTGTTTTAGGCTGCAAAGTGTTTATTTGTGATTTTCATCGCGAACAAGCGTGGGAACGATGGCTGTCTAAAACAACTAATGGCTGTAGCATGATAAAGGATGACATTAAAGTTAGGCTTCGTGACATTGCACATACGAAAACAATAGAGGGTTGTCAAAAAGCTGTTGAGAATTTAGAGGAATCACTAGAATGGCAAAATAACCCAAAACTTGAATATTTGAAAAGCATTTGGTTATGTATTCAAAAGGTTGTTGGTTAGCAGACGATCCCATGGCTCAAAAGGAGGTGAATAATTTCGTTTGCCGTGGAGTTTTTCCCATTGCTCTAAAGTAGGTAGGTTTTTTCGGAAACCGTTGAGTTTATACATAAAAGTAAACAAAAATTGACACGTGGTTAAAGTAAATATGGATCTATATTCAGTTCTTTATGACAACAATTTAAGCCTAAACAGTTCTGAAGAAAGCTCTGAGGAAAATGGATTTCTACAAGGTTATTTATTCTGTATGGATTAATTTGTTAAAAGTTGCGTCAAGATTTGTAATTTATGATTTAAATGCGTCACAATACAATAATTTGTGAGGAATTTAAATACCTCAATTCAACGATTGTAATACATCGCAGCAAATTTATTCAATCATAAATAACTAAAATAAAAACATTTAAGTTTGAAAAGAAAAATTTGACTACAACTCTAGATTAAAATTAAATTTTTACTTTAGAAATTGTTGAAAAGGATGGGAAAATCCCAGATATCGACTTTTTGCCAGTAAATTGCATTGATAATGGTTTGTATCTATTTTACTAAATAAGTATAAGAAAAAAAAGATTTCTTTTAATTTTATAATCTTTTTAATATGTTTATTATTTTTTTTAAGGTTGACCTTTTTCTTTTTTTTTTCTAGAATATGTTATACTGTCATCGTTTTGATTTCAAAACTGTTGTTAAAACTATTTGTAAACATTTGTTATAGGAGAAAAAACCAAAGTTGCTTATCATTGTAAATCACACGAAGAGGCATTGCATTGTATAAAAAAATATGAATTAAGAACAACAACACGATTTGTGGTGATAATAAAAATTTTGGTAACACAGGTTAGCTGATTGCCAAGTGCTCTTTTTGAATTCTTTGCAGGATTTTCTAATAAATTTTTTGCATTAAGTTGCTAACCCAATATTTTTTAAATCAGGGTGGCCATTGCTCCTCTAAAATCCTCTAAAGGTTTTTTTTTCAAAATCATCTAAAATCCTCTATTATCCTCTAAAAAGTTAATAATGTGATAAAATTTCCTCTTTAACCCCTCTTTCTTATTTTTTTCATTTCTTGATGGTTGCATAATGTTCAAAATTCATGGTCTGCAAAACTGGTTAATGTCTGAAATGAGGATTGGGCTTTAAAAAATCTTTAAAAACTTTTAGTAAATCAATGCCATCTAACATAAAAAATGACGCTGTTGACCCCTGTCCAAACCCCAGTTATGTGGAAACATGGACGTTAAACCTATAAAAAAATCCTCTAATTTTTATTCAAAATTTTGTAGTTTTTTAAAAAATATTCTCTAAATTAAATGCAAAATCTCCTTTTAAAATCCCCTTATATCCTCTTTTTCTTATAAAAATTTTATGTGGCCACCCTGTAGATACAATTACAGCGAATAATAGTGTACTTTGGGAAAATTCCTTATTCAGGAATGCCTTATATTGTTATTTCTAATAAAGTTTTAGATTGTCACCATGGGTTTGGCAGAAATGTTTCAAAAAAATATGATTAGAAAAAAATAAAAAAAAACATGATGTAACTAAAAATTTGCTTATAATGGTGCTGTTTATGACGACACTCTATCGAATAACATTTTGTGCCTTATTGATTAATCCTAGTGGCAGTTCTATTTCCATGTTTATTACTCTTTCATCTTTGTCCATTATTTAAAAGTCTAGTTTGTTTGTTTTTCATCCTTAGTTTGAAACGTTGATTCTGACATGCACTGGTCGAGGAAATTTTAAAAATAAATTTTGTTCAACTTTATTTAGTAAATCACTAGACTTGCGCCTGAATTATCACCTTCCCCCTAGTAAATCATTAAAGTTGCATTTGAATTATACTCTGCCCCTAGTAAATCATTCAATATGAGATTTATGTTAACGGTGTTGAATGACAATGGTAGAACTGATATAACTGTTATTATTATGTAGCTATATATTTTTTGTACTGTAATTGAAATTTCTAGAGCTTTTGATATATAAGTTGTGGGATTATTTCTTTAATTTAGGAACATTGGAAAAAGGCAACTGTCAATCTTACTTTAATTAGTATATTTATTGTCCAAAATATATTAATTTTAATTTAAAGATATAGTAATAATAATTTATATATTTTTTCAAGTTTAAACTTCAACTTTTTTATTCTTGCCATTTCTATTGTTTTATTTTATAAACTGGTATTATATATTATATATTTTTATTAAAAGGATTATATTTTATTCGAATTTAAAAATGTCTTGGTATTATATTCTTTTTTCCTATTTTTTTAGTTCGTACTTGAGGTTCTGTCCTTCATTATTTTTATTTAATTTCTCTACTGTTGAAATATGGTTTAAATTTAGTAAATTTTCATGATTTAAAATTTACTTTATTGATCATTTGCCAACAGTTTAGGTTGTAAAATTCTATTTAATACAAGGTAAGAATAACTTTGTTTTCTGGTAATACCACTAAACGTTTTTTTGTGATTATCAATATGTTAGTTTTTGTTTAACTTTATTTCTGTGTAACTGGATTTGTTGGCTTTTCATAGCTTGTGATGGTATTGTTCATAACTGTTTTTGTCATGGAAACAATAATTTTTTTCTTTACTTGTGGTAAAAAATAAAAATAATATATGATTTAAAAAAATTGTTTGATGTTAAAATGAAAATGATTTGATTGTAATATAGATACAAAATATATAGGCATATTTTGTAATTTATTGTGCAAGATTAATATAACTACTCTAGATTACTTGCAAAGCTACTAAGCATTTCTTGATAGCAGTATCACTAAAGACCAGATTTGTAAATTGGATACTACTATAGCTTATTTTAAAACTTAGGTAAATAAATTAAAAAAATTTTTTTGTAGAAATTAAAAGAGTGCAGTCTTGCAGTTTTTCGATCTCAGAAATTTTGAAAAAATATATATTGTTTTTATACTTAAAGAGATTTTTTATGTTCACTATTTTTGAATGGTCTATCAGTGAATGAATTATACAAAATTTTGTTTACAGACGTACTTTTTCTTGCAGGGGCTATGTTCATCAAGGTTTGTAATGTTTCGTATTCTTATTTATAGGAAAGGAAATTGCTTTAATATTTGTTTTTGATAAATGAATTTCTGGAGAAAAAAGTTATACCTACTCTTCCTATGTTTCAAATTTATTACGGGCCTAAAGCATTCGTATTATACAAACTAATTTTAGACTAAAATAATTAGATAGTACTGTATAAATAAATTAAAACCAAAAAAAAAACATAAAAAATGAATATTTTCATTAAACCATTTAAAGTAAATTAAATGTAAAATGACTAATATTTCCATTAAAGCACATTAATTAAATTTAATTATATATAAGCTAAATATAAAATGAACTGCTGCACCACACTATATAAATGTAATTTATCATAAACAAAGGCTAAAATGATTAATTTCAAATAAATAAAAATAAATATAAACAAAAAACAAAACGAGTACCATCACTAAAACCAGAATAAAATAAATTTAATATAAAACTGATATTTATAGTATAGCATTTTAATTTAAACTAAATAGTAAAAGAATAACTACAATAAAACGTATATACTAATTTGCATATAAACTGAATATAAAATTAGTATCTTGAATAGACCATATAAATTGAACTAAGTAGAAATTAAATTTGAAATGAATTATTCTACTGATGACCGTATAAATTAAACTAAGTTTAAAATTACACCAGAAATTTGTATTTAAATACACAAAAGTTAGTCTTAAGATAAATATAAAACGAAGAACCGCATTAAAACATATTGACTAAATGAAAATTGAACATAAGACAAACTACTCTCTCTAACCATGTCAATAATACAATTTTAAACCAGATCATGAACCACATCACATCACAGTATCCATACCATCCGTGAGACATCTATAATACGCATCTATAATGCGTGTTTAAAATGGCTATGGTTTAAAAATCAAAGTATTTATGAACATGCAGATTCATACAAATGAAGACATTAAATGACATATAGGACTTTTAGAACACTACAAACACAAAGCACAATAATTTACACAAACTTACAGAACACTGAAACAACACTTACTTAAATCTGACTTAAACAATACTCACTTAACTCTAACTTAATCACTGAATAATACTCTCCTCTTAAACACCACCTTTCAATACTGGACACCTGTCCAAATATTATAGTTTATCTAGCACTCCCTTGCACTTACATTTATGTAAGTGCAGTCAAGTGCAAAATAGTCTTAAGAGAAGGAAGAAATGTGTTATAACACATTTCTTCCTTCTCTTAAGACTATTTCAGCCTGATAATTCCATATAAGTGGTGGAACTTTAATAGCTTCCACTGCAAAACAATAGCCGAATGAACTTGCTTTCTTGATGTTAGCACTAGCCACATTCAATACCTGATAATCTCCTCTGCTTGATCAAAAAGTTCTTAGAAATCCACACTTATTTTTGATGAAATGTCACACTAAGAGCATGGATGTTCACTAGAATGTACTTGTAGACCACAAATGATACTTGACGGCTTCATATCACAAGAAAAAACAAAGAGAAGTTCTTCAAGGTTTAGCAGATCAAAAACGTACTTGATATTACTATAGTTTTCCTGGAATAACTTGATTTAGTGATGAAACCAGCTTTTTACACCAGAGCTGGACAGCTCAGGTAAATAAATCTGCTAAACCTTGAAGAACTTCCCTTTGCTTTTTCCTGTGATATGAAGCCGTCAAATATCATTTGTGGTCTACAAGTAAATTCTAGTGAACACCCATGCTCTTAGTGTGACATTTCATCAAAATTTCTTGCAAAGTGTGGATCTCTAAGAACTTTTTGATCAAGCAGAAGAGATTATCAGGTATTAAATGTGGCTAGTGCTAACATCAAGAAAGCAAGTTCATTCTGCTCTTGTTTTGCAGTGGAAGCTATTAAAGTTCCACCACTTATTTGGAATCATCAGGCCGTAATAGTCTTAAGAGAAGGAAGAAATGTGTTATAACACATTTCTTCCTTCTCTTAAGACTATTTTGCACTTGACTGCACTTACATAAATGTAAGTGCAAGGGAGTGCTAGATAAACTATAATATTTGGACAGGTGTCCAGTATTGAAAGGTGGTGTTTAAGAGGAGAGTATTATTCAGTGATTAAGTTAGAGTTAAGTGAGTATTGTTTAAGTCAGATTTAAGTAAGTGTTGTTTCAGTGTTCTGTAAGTTTGTGTAAATTATTGTGCTTTGTGTTTGTAGTGTTCTAAAAGTCCTATATGTCATTTAATGTCTTCATTTGTATGAATCTGCATGTTCATAAATACTTTGATTTTTAAACCATAGCCATTTTAAACACGCATTATAGATGCGTATTATAGATGTCTCACGGATGGTATGGATACTGTGATGTGATGTGGTTCATGATCTGGTTTAAAATTGTATTATTGACATGGTTAGAGAGAGTAGTTTGTCTTATGTTCAATTTTCATTTAGTCAATATGTTTTAATGCGGTTCTTCGTTTTATATTTATCTTAAGACTAACTTTTGTGTATTTAAATACAAATTTCTGGTGTAATTTTAAACTTAGTTTAATTTATACGGTCATCAGTAGAATAATTCATTTCAAATTTAATTTCTACTTAGTTCAATTTATATGGTCTATTCAAGATACTAATTTTATATTCAGTTTATATGCAAATTAGTATATACGTTTTATTGTAGTTATTCTTTTACTATTTAGTTTAAATTAAAATGCTATACTATAAATATCAGTTTTATATTAAATTTATTTTATTCTGGTTTTAGTGATGGTACTCGTTTTGTTTTTTGTTTATATTTATTTTTATTTATTTGAAATTAATCATTTTAGCCTTTGTTTATGATAAATTACATTTATATAGTGTGGTGCAGCAGTTCATTTTATATTTAGCTTATATATAATTAAATTTAATTAATGTGCTTTAATGGAAATATTAGTCATTTTACATTTAATTTACTTTAAATGGTTTAATGAAAATATTCATTTTTTATGTTTTTTTTTTGGTTTTAATTTATTTATACAGTACTATCTAATTATTTTAGTCTAAAATTAGTTTGTATAATACGAATGCTTTAGGCCCGTAATAAATTTGAAACATAGGAAGAGTAGGTATAACTTTTTTCTCCAGAAATTCATTTATCAAAAACAAATATTAAAGCAATTTCCTTTCCTATAAATAAGAATACGAAACATTACAAACCTTGATGAACATAGCCCCTGCAAGAAAAAGTACGTCTGTAAACAAAATTTTGTATAATTCATTCACTGATAGACCATTCAAAAATAGTGAACATAAAAAATCTCTTTAAGTATAAAAACAATATATATTTTTTCAAAATTTCTGAGATCGAAAAACTGCAAGACTGCACTCTTTTAATTTCTACAAAAAAATTTTTTTAATTTATTTACCTAAGTTTTAAAATAAGCTATAGTAGTATCCAATTTACAAATCTGGTCTTTAGTGATACTGCTATCAAGAAATGCTTAGTAGCTTTGCAAGTAATCTAGAGTAGTTATATTAATCTTGCACAATAAATTACAAAATATGCCTATATATTTTGTATCTATATTACAATCAAATCATTTTCATTTTAACATCAAACAATTTTTTTAAATCATATATTATTTTTATTTTTTACCACAAGTAAAGAAAAAAATTATTGTTTCCATGACAAAAACAGTTATGAACAATACCATCACAAGCTATGAAAAGCCAACAAATCCAGTTACACAGAAATAAAGTTAAACAAAAACTAACATATTGATAATCACAAAAAAACGTTTAGTGGTATTACCAGAAAACAAAGTTATTCTTACCTTGTATTAAATAGAATTTTACAACCTAAACTGTTGGCAAATGATCAATAAAGTAAATTTTAAATCATGAAAATTTACTAAATTTAAACCATATTTCAACAGTAGAGAAATTAAATAAAAATAATGAAGGACAGAACCTCAAGTACGAACTAAAAAAATAGGAAAAAAGAATATAATACCAAGACATTTTTAAATTCGAATAAAATATAATCCTTTTAATAAAAATATATAATATATAATACCAGTTTATAAAATAAAACAATAGAAACGGCAAAAATTAAAAAGTTGAAGTTTAAACTTGAAAAAATATATAAATTATTATTACTATATCTTTAAATTAAAATTAATATATTTTGGACAATAAATATACTAATTAAAGTAAGATTGACAGTTGCCTTTTTCCAATGTTCCTAAATTAAAGAAATAATCCCACAACTTATATATCAAAAGCTCTAGAAATTTCAATTACAGTACAAAAAATATATAGCTACATAATAATAACAGTTATATCAGTTCTACCATTGTCATTCAACACCGTTAACATAAATCTCATATTGAATGATTTACTAGGGGCAGAGTATAATTCAAATGCAACTTTAATGATTTACTAGGGGGAAGGTGATAATTCAGGCGCAAGTCTAGTGATTTACTAAATAAAGTTGAACAAAATTTATTTTTAAAATTTCCTCGACCAGTGCATGTCAGAATCAACGTTTCAAACTAAGGATGAAAAACAAACAAACTAGACTTTTAAATAATGGACAAAGATGAAAGAGTAATAAACATGGAAATAGAACTGCCACTAGGATTAATCAATAAGGCACAAAATGTTATTCGATAGAGTGTCGTCATAAACAGCACCATTATAAGCAAATTTTTAGTTACATCATGTTTTTTTTTATTTTTTTCTAATCATATTTTTTTGAAACATTTCTGCCAAACCCATGGTGACAATCTAAAACTTTATTAGAAATAACAATATAAGGCATTCCTGAATAAGGAATTTTCCCAAAGTACACTATTATTCGCTGTAATTGTATCTACAGGGTGGCCACATAAAATTTTTATAAGAAAAAGAGGATATAAGGGGATTTTAAAAGGAGATTTTGCATTTAATTTAGAGAATATTTTTTAAAAAACTACAAAATTTTGAATAAAAATTAGAGGATTTTTTTATAGGTTTAACGTCCATGTTTCCACATAACTGGGGTTTGGACAGGGGTCAACAGCGTCATTTTTTATGTTAGATGGCATTGATTTACTAAAAGTTTTTAAAGATTTCTTACAGCCCAATCCTCCTTTCAGACATTAACCAGTTTTGCAGACCATGAACTTTGAACATTATGCAACCATCAAGAAATGAAAAAATAAAAAAGAGGGGTTGAAGTGGAGAATTTATCACATTTTTAACTTTTTAGAGAATAATTGAGGATTTTAGATGATTTTGAAAAAAGAAAACCTTTAGAGGATTTTAGAGGAGCAATGGCCACCCTGATTTAAAAAATATAGGGTTAGCAACTTAATGCAAAAAATTTATTAGAAAATCCTGCAAAGAATTCAAAAAGTAAGAGCACTTGGCAATCAGCTAACCTGTGTTACCAAAATTTTTGATAGCATGATACACCACAAATAGTGTTGTTGTTCTTAATTCATATTTTTCTATACAATGCAACGCCTCTTCGTGTGATTTACAATGATAAATAATTTTGGTTTTTTCTCTTATAACAAATGTTTACAAATAGTTTTAACAACAGTTTTGAAATCAAAACGATGACAGTATAACATATTCTAGAAAAAAAAAAGAAAAAGGTCAACCTTAAAAAAAATAATAAACATATTAAAAAGATTATAAAATTAAAAGAAATCTTTTTTTTCTTATACTTATTTAGTAAAATAGATACAAACCATTATCAATGCAATTTACTGGCAAAAAGTCGATATCTGGGATTTTCCCATCCTTTTCAACAATTTCTAAAGTAAAAATTTAATTTTAATCTAGAGTTGTAGTCAAATTTTTCTTTTCAAACTTAAATGTTTTTATTTTAGTTATTTATGATTGAATAAATTTGCTGCGATGTATTACAATCGTTGAATTGAGGTATTTAAATTCCTCACAAATTATTGTATTGTGACGCATTTAAATCATAAATTACAAATCTTGACGCAACTTTTAACAAATTAATCCATACAGAATAAATAACCTTGTAGAAATCCATTTTCCTCAGAGCTTTCTTCAGAACTGTTTAGGCTTAAATTGTTGTCATAAAGAACTGAATATAGATCCATATTTACTTTAACCACGTGTCAATTTTTGTTTACTTTTATGTATAAACTCAACGGTTTCCGAAAAAACCTACCTACTTTAGAGCAATGGGAAAAACTCCACGGCAAACGAAATTATTCACCTCCTTTTGAGCCATGGGATCGTCTGCTAACCAACAACCTTTTGAATACATAACCAAATGCTTTTCAAATATTCAAGTTTTGGGTTATTTTGCCATTCTAGTGATTCCTCTAAATTCTCAACAGCTTTTTGACAACCCTCTATTGTTTTCGTATGTGCAATGTCACGAAGCCTAACTTTAATGTCATCCTTTATCATGCTACAGCCATTAGTTGTTTTAGACAGCCATCGTTCCCACGCTTGTTCGCGATGAAAATCACAAATAAACACTTTGCAGCCTAAAACAAATGACTACATTTAAACTATTTAGCAATTACGAATTACAAACAATGACAATCAATCATATCAAAATACCTTATATAAAAAGAAGAGTTTATGGTAATTATATTATGGTAATATGGTAAGTACAGAAATTCATTTACTACCACTATATATATTTTTTTATAAGCATATGGAGCCTCGGATTATGAAAAAAAGTTGAAATGCTGAAAGGTTGAAATTGAATGCAAACCATTTAATAAAATTTTACAAAGCGAAATCTGTATTCATCTATTAAATCTATAAATGTGTATCAGAACATTATAACTTTTTTTCTTGGTTACATATTTAATTGTAGGCAAGAAACAAGCTTTACAAGGCTTACAAGTAAAATTGTAAGCAAGACATACACATGTTTTTTTAAAGTATTGAAATAAGCATTTCTTATATTCTTATATGCTTAAGCTTAAGCATGTTTTTGAGCATCTTAAAGGTTTTAACTTACGCATACCCAAGCTTGTTTCAAAAATGTCATGGTATATCAAAAAAATAACTAGCAATTAAAATTTTAACCTGGAAACACAGATTCAAGTGAATTTATTTCTTCATTTGAATAATCTGTACAAAAGAACTTTGGCTGGAATAAAGGATTCCATTCTTTGATGCACATAAGTGCCTCTGTTATAGCTTTAGTGGTCTCATGCTCACACACAAAAATAGCAACAATTTGGTAATCAATGTTAGTTTTAACAACAAGGAAAAAGAGAGGCAGCGCATATCTGGTTGTTTGGTATGTAGCATCAAGGAAGGCAAGCTCGTTACCATATCGTAACAGTAGTCTCTTTTGCCATATATCTTGATATACAAACAACAATGAATCTTTAAGATCTGCACTCTCTTCTGAATTAAATCCTCCCTTGGGCCTAAATTTGATTGTTGCATCTGGAAAGTATATTTTCCATTCATTAATCTTGACCAAAAGACATTCTTGATCTATAAGTGATCTGCGAAGCTTTTGTCTAGCTCTGAATATATGATTTGCAATTATATCATCCCTTAGGAAAAAACGTTTGTTTGACTTTGGAAGATTGTTATTAGAATTAAATTCCATCTGAACAAAGGCAGCTAGATGACGTCTCATTTCAGAAACAGAATTGACACCTTTTTTGACCAACTCACTGATTTTAATAATAAGTTCTTTGCATAAAGGTTGATTAAGACCTGCTTCCTAATAATTAGAAAAAAGTAGAAAATATTAAAATTAAACATTAGCAATAACAAAATACAAATGTAGAGTCATTTTAATAGTGAACTTACATCACCAATAAGATGGTTCACAGGAATTACCAATATATATTTTCTGCACATTAAAACTGTATTTTTTAAAGCTAAAACTGCACGTAGTTTTTTTGAAATTTCTTTCCTTATCCTAGTTGAATCTCGATCCAGCTAAATAATATTTACACAATTTCATGCATATTCAAAATTGTTATAAATATAACAAACGCACATGCATATTAAAAGTTAAGTATTTATCAAAACTATGAATACAAAACCTTATAATTGGGAAATTCAATAATTTCTTTGATATAAACTTTGGCAGGACAATCAAATTTCTTGGTAACCTGGAGTCATTTTTTTTGATTGCAAGAATGATCTAAGCTCTGAACATAAATAGTGAAACATGAGAAAATCATTGCATTAAGTTTAATAGGAAACATGGTGGTTTAATAATAGCAAAAATAAACAGAAAATAAATAATAAATAAACTTAAAAGTTTACCATTTTTTGTCACTGAAATTTGATCTGAAAAAATAACTTACTGCTTCTGAGTTTTTTTTTAATTTTGTACAGAGCTTTGATATTTTTGTCCTTGCCGTGTTGACAGTCAAGAGTACTATTTGATGAAACAATGAATGGTACTCCAGTGTAAGAGACGTCCTTATCCTCAAAAAATACTTTGTGATTTTTCAGTAATACTTATGAAAAAGCAGATTATTATATATATATATATATATATATATATATATATATATATATATATATATATATATATATATATAGATATATATATAGAGAGATATATATATATATATATATATATAGATAGATAGATAGAGAGTAAATGTTATAGCAAAATACATACTAACATGTATATTTGACTAACATGAAAATAAACTATATAAAAAAATTTTCACTAAATATATATTTAATTAGGTGCATAAAGCAATAAAGGTCAATACAGGGTTGCTGCTTAACTTTAAATAATTTTCCACAAGTAAATAATGTTTTCCCCATTAGTTTTTTAGTTTATCCATGAGATTATTTTACGCTTCTAAACATATTTTGTATCTTTGACAAACTAAAATTTCTACAATAGAGCAATAAAAATCTTAAAATATGACAGCTGTCAATATTTAAGATTTTTAATTTTTCAAAAGATTATCCAGCAGATTATACATAGTGAACAAAATATTGCTTATTTCATAAACCAGATAACTATACAATTTGTGTAACAACTCCATTCCTTTTGTTTACCGGTAAAAGGTATACAGCATATGATATACCATATAAACACAATATAACACATTATTATAAAATAATATTTTAAATTTGAAAAAGAGAACACCTTCAAAGCTTTTTTCCATGCTTCTTGTAAAACCTACAATGTAATGAACAGTGTGCAATAATTCATGCTCTTTTATTTTAGCACTAACATCTGCATATGTTGCTAAAATGTGCTTTGTTTCCATAACTGAAATTGATTTTGAAGTTGATGTTGACATAACGTGATGTGCATCTAAAATGATAATGAACCTTATATATATATTATATATATAAATACATATATTTTTTATTTATTAAAAATTACATCTGTATATATATATACATTTATACATATATATATAATATATATATATTTATATACACATAAATATATGTGTATATAAATATATGTGTATATATTTAACTATTTGTATATATATAAATAACTAAATACATATATATTACACATATATATATATAAATATATCTATCTATCATATATGTGTAATATATATGAGTATATATTTAACTATATGTATGTATATAATAGTTTAATAGTAGTAAATCAGGACAATTTTTAAAGAAATGTACATAATATTATTGCACATTACATGCAATGAAAAGAAATTAGGATTTGTAAAGTGTTGTTCAAGTTTTAGCCGTATTAGTACTTAATTGGCCATCCTTTGTTTCTTATGACTTCTGTGCATCTAGAAGGCACACTATCTACAAGTCTTTTTAATAAGTCATTTGGTAAAGCATTCCAACTAGCAAGAAGAATTTGGAACAGTTCATCTTCATTTGTTGCCCAACGATATTGCAATTTTCTATTCAATATAGACCAAAGATTTTCTATTGGATTTAAATCAGGAGACTGTGCTGGCCAAGACATAACTGGTATCAATTTCGATTCCAGATATCTTTTATTCCACCGTGCTGTATGTTTAGGATTATTATCTTGTTGAAAAATGTAGTCATTATTAGGGAAAAGTTCTTCTATACTTGGTCCAAGTTGATAAACTAAGATTTTGTGGTACAAATGCTGGTCCATGGTACCCTCCACCCGGTAAAGCTTACCAACTTAGTGTGCACTAAAACAACCCCAAACAATAATCTTTTTGTCATGTTTAATGGTTGCCTTGCATGTTTGGGGGTTGAACTTTTCCCCAATTAATTTCCAGCAGTGAGATTGACTATTATGAAACAACACAAAAGGAGAGTCATCGCGCCAAATAACTTTAGCCCGTTGCTCAAGTGTCCAATCTTTGTGCTCAATGCACCACTTTAATCTTTTTTTGCAATTGATTTCACTAACAAAAGGTTTTTTTATT